>NC_056727.1:811871296-812011296 GCF_019279795.1 Protopterus annectens
TCCACTGAGTAGACGATATGCGACAGAGTATAGCTGGAATGTTTTAAGGCGGTCAGCATAGGGCATCTGCTTTAGGCCTGTGATTCTTTTAGTGAGGTATTTCTGTGGCCTTTCCAGTTGTTGCATATGTCTTGTGAGGTACATACCAAATTGGGTGTTGTATTCTATAATGGGTCTAATGAGGGATGAGTACAGTGGGACAATGACCTCCTTTTTTCTGGATGAAAAGCCCTTAGTGATGAGGTGTGTCACATAGAAGGATTTCCTGACTGTTGTGGTGATGTGGTTATCGAAGGTGAGACCACTGTCCACCTGTGTCCCTAAGTCTCTTATCACACTTTCGGTGTTTAGTGTACTGCCATCTATGTGGTAATTCATGGGTACATGTTTTTTCCCAAAGGGGATAACTATACATTTCTTGGCATTGAGCTTGAGCCCATGGCTCTTGTACCAAGCATCTGTTTCTGTAAGGCCCTTTTGTAGAGTATCTACATCATTTGGGGATTCAATAATGGCTCCCAGTTTGCAGTCATCAGCAAACTTTGTCAGCCAGAGTCCCTTAGTGTTGGCCTGTACTTCAGAGAAGTAGATGCCAAACAAGAACAGTCCCAGGACTGAACCCTGAGGTACTCCACTTGTCACTTGTCTGGAGCTGTATTTGGAGTTAGCTACTTTTACAGTGTGGGTTCTGTCAGTAAGCCAGTTGGCAACCCATCGAGTGATATAGGGATTACTACCCAGCTTAGTAAGTTTATCTATGATTCCAGAGTGGGGTATGGTATCAAAGGCCTTGGCACATTCCAGATAGGCTGTGTGGACTGCCTTACCCTCGTCCACAGCTCTGAAGATTGATTTGAAGAAGTCAATCAGGCTCAGGAGACAAGATCGGCCCTTCACAAACCCAAATTGGGTGGGGTCCAGTGTTTGAAGGTTGCCAATGTCTTTGTTTATAAGTTCCATGATAATACATGCCATGGCCTTGCAGATCAGGCTCGTCAGACTGATGGGGCAGTAGTTCCCGGGATCCAAGGTGGATCCTCCCTTGTGGAGTGGGATAAATGTAGCTGTGCGCCACTCAGTGGGCATAAAGCCTGAGGTGAGGGCATGATTAAACATGACACTTAGGTGAGGTGCCAGTTCATTTTGTAGTTCATATAATACACAGCCAGGGATGTCATCTGGTCCCATGGATGCTGTATTCTTAGCTTTGGAGAGTGCATTTTTTTTTACCTGTGTGGCCATGATTACCGGAATTTGGCAATCTTCCAGTACTGAGATGGGCCATTTAGGGGGTGAGAGGTGGGGGGTGAAGTTGGCACTGAATCGATCTGCCAGGACATTGGCAATATCCTTGGGATCAGTATATTTAATGCCATTCTGTTGTAGCTCACAGCAGATCTGAGCATTGCCATTTAGATTTTTGACATAGTTATAGAATGCCTTGTGGTTGTCTTTGGAATCTTTGGCAATTTTATTTTCGTAACTAGCTTTGGAGGATTTTATGAGGGATCTCAGCTTCTTACTGAGGCTGGTAAGGGAGCTTTTTTGTATCCTGGGATTTTCCTCTTTTCTGCAACAGTTTCTTCCTTTTGTTGGAAAGTTTGTTTATGGCAAGGGACCACCAGATTGGCTTCCTTTTTTTGGAGGAGAGCATCTTGCTTCTATTTGGGATGGTACGATTCATGCATAAGTGGACTGGATGTGCTCGTACAGTGCCTTAGTGTAGGACTCAGCAGTCAAACTTTCAGTTCCTGTCTGCATGGGTGTCATGAAGTTTGTCACTTCTGACTTGAGTAGCATGAAGTTGGCTTAGGAGAAGTTTTTTTTTATGGAAGTTTCCTTACTGGGGGTTGGGGGTGGGATGTGGATGTTAAGGGTAATAACTGTGATAAGTTATGTAAAACTGACCTGGGCAAATGCGCTAGTATAATGATACCGATTTTGGACATTACCTTTCCTGTACATTTTCCACACAATGACATTTGTGCTTTGCTGCCAGGTAGTCTAACCTACAACAATAAGGACATATATTTTCATTTTTGCTCTTTCTGCTTGTAATAGACAAACAGCTTCTTTGTGAATGAGTTTAAGTGCAGCATGATTTCATATGTACAGCGTATGAGAAATATGCACTCATAAAATAATGAGGAGTTTCTTTTTTTTCACTTTTTAAGTGGCAAACTACAGCATTTGTGAGGCACCGTGTAATTACAAATAATGTAGGGCAGTGCTGCAGTCATAGGTTTCACAGGTGTCTAACTGGCTAGGAATACAGGCTGTCCTACAGTATCCTCAGCATTATCCCACACAGTTTGGCTTCATCAAGAGGCGGTCATGTCTGTTAAATTTGATTGACTTCTTTGAGACAGTCATCAAAGCCATGGACGAGGGAAAGATGTTGCGCACTGCCTACATTGACCTGGCCAAAGCCTTTAACACTATTCCCAACTTGGGCATAATAGACAAACGCTCTCAACTAGGCATCAATCCATATGTTACCAGATGGGTAGCTAAATGGCTCACTGATAGAACCCACCTAGTCAAAATAGGGGAAGCCACCTCAAGCAATAGACCAGCAATGAGTAGCGTGCCCCAGGGTTCGGTCTTGATGCCTCTCTTACTTGGGATATGCTTTTCTGAGATGCAGGTCCAAACCAGTGGGCTATGGCTGACAAAGTTTTCAGATGACTGCAAGCTGGGTGCTGTCATCAATTCCCCTAGTGATATGGACATTCTCCAAGAGGGTCTCACCCAGACAAAAGACTGGTGCCAGAAACATGGCCTCAAGCTGAATACCAAAAAATCCATCATCACCTTCTTTGGGGAGAGTGACATCCCCACAAATTATCACATTAATAACAACGTCCTAAGCACACAATCAGTCATGAGAGATTTGGGCATCCAGGTTGATAGCTACTTGACTTTTGACCACCATATTGCTTCCACTGTATGGAAAGCTTTCTACATGTTCCACCTCAAAAGTAAGAGTATCTCATCCAGGGACAAGGAGGTAATAACATCCCAGTATTCTTCTCTTCTAAGGCCCATTATTGAGTACAATGCCCCATTTGGCATGTACCTTACAAAGCAGCTAGAGAGACCACGGAGGTTCCTCACCAAGAGAATCCAGGGCCTCAAAAATCTAGCATACACAGACAGGCTAAATGTCCTATACCACTACTCAGTTTCATATAGACTCCTCAGAGATGACATCTGTCTGGCATACAAGATGATCTTGGACTGCTGCATATCCGAAAGTTAAGTTCCACTCAAGTAACCTGCACTCGTGGCCTCAACCTGGTTTGTGACATTAATAGGACTTTTGTTTAATGTACTTTCGCTAAAGTGGGATTGGCTTTCTGTTTTTCCAAAAAAATGTTTTTTTCGATAAACAGAAGTAGACCCCATATATATATATATATATATATATATATATATATATGTGTGTGTGTGTGTGTGTATATATATATATATATATATATATATATGTGTGTGTGTGTGTGTGTGTGTGTGTGTGTGTGTATGTATATATATATATATATATATATATATATATATTTTTATATATATATATATATATATATATATATATATATATATACATACTAAACAGCTGATTATTGTTCATTGTATTAGCTCCATTACACAGAGAAGGAAAGATACATTTTCATTTTTTTTTAACACAACATACATTTACATAAAAGAAAACAAACTATGTTAACAGTTATACAGTTACAAACAATATGCATTACTTAAATTCTTTTATACAATCATCAATCCATCAATCCAGCATTACATAAACTTATCAATTCCTGCTTTCTCTTAAGCCTCCTGTCACTATAAAAATATTAAAATATTAAAATGTACCTCAGAAATAGAGAAGAAAACCACTTATGACACAAATACATACAAAGGATGCAATGACCATATCCCACAGAAATGACAGACAAACATTATTCCAAACTAAAAAAATACATAAAAATAATAATGGAAAATAACTATTGTGGGCTGGTTGCTTTAGTAATAAATGAAATATAATCTTCCACAGGATTAGTGAGCACATTTTGAGACATGTGCACCCATTGCCTATTGAATTGCATTTAACTGTGCTGCTTCCATCTATTCTGCACTGTCTTGCCCTCTTTTTGTGTGCTATACTTATCACATGTAACTGGATCTCTCCAGCCTATTCTATTACTGACTCTCTCAGTTCTCCCATGCCTCTATAGTAAAGTAGTTCTCTTGCTTTTTCATCTTGCTCAGGTATTTTTCTCTCTGGTTTCCCTCCTTCTACAGCTCCATTTAGACTGAGGAACATACCTCCCCAAAGAAGAAATCCAGGGATATTGTGAAAAATAACTCCTCCATTTGTGTGTATGTGCAATACTTTTTGTTAAAGCTTATTTTTAAGGTGTTTGTATTGCTAATGCTTGGCGTGCAGACTAGTTGTTTTGCGGCAGTCCCTTTTCCCAACTATCTCCCCTCCAGCCACTTCACTCCCTGTAATAGGTAAATTCTGCATTTTACTTTTCTCAGAAATGCCACTAGGTGGCGATATATTCCCACTCATTGTTTTAGGTAACTTTCAATACTTTTTTCCTGCTTCCTGCAGCTCTAAGGTCTGTTGTCCTTTCCCATTTTTTTTGCACAGTGATCACACCTGTGCAAGTCTCCTTGAATTAGACCAAACCTTAACTCATAAGTAACATACCTCTGAGCTTGTCAGTACTTTCAAGTGCTCAAGAGTGCCTGTATCACTGATTGTTTTTGTTGGTCTCTTCTGCTCCTTCCTCCTTCTCAGCTCTGCCCACTCCATTCGCCTTTCTGGCTCTGTCCGCTCCTTTACCCTGCCCCCAATTCCCACCCACCCCCAGTGCCTCTACACTTGTAACCCCAAAACCACACCCCCTATTAGCATTCAGCCTATCTGGACAATCCCCACCCACAGCCTCATCCACTAACCCCTCCTGTTTCCACTACCCAGGACACTCACCTTACCTTTTTCTTACCTTCACTCCTTCCTCATTCTTACTACCAAAGACCACACACCACTTTACGGTGTCTGCTAATTCCTTCTCTCCTCTGCACATCCTCATTGCATTACACTGCCATGTAAATCAACCCTACACATACTCTACCATTAATATGTCTACCTTTCCTCCTGTACTGCTTACTCTGTCTTACCAGACTACCTGACTTTTTTTACTCCCCTCTCTACCATACAAGTTCAATACATGCCTTAAAAGAATCTCACCTCTCAACTTATATCTCTCCTCACTTCTATTACTATAATGACTCTCTCCTCTTTACTAGAAAGATTCTTCCTGATATCTGTAATACAGTCCCAATCCCTCATAATCCATACCTCTCCAGCTACCCTGCTTTCAACTCCAACTCCAAAGAATCTAAAGACCTTGCCTCATTCCTACTCCAGCTAATCTCTATCCTCCTCTCTGGTGACATACATTCTAATCCCGTACCCTCAGGCAATCAGGCTTCTAATCCTAACTTGTCTTCCTCACCCACTCACCATAAATCTCTCCTTTTTGCTATCATTAACACCCAAGATTTATGCAATAAAATTCCTACCCTTCATGCTTGGCTATCCCATTACCATCATGACATTCTCTCTATCACCAAAGCATGGCTAAAACCCCACATAAAAGTTTCCAAAATTATTCCTCCCAACTACAAGATCAAAAGAAATGACAGAACTCTAAAGAAAGGTGGTGGAGTAGCCCTACTTTTCTCCTCCTCCCTAACAGTGACACCCTTTACCAAGCCTATACCCCAACTCGCAACCGCTGAACTAACCCTGGCCCACCTAAAAATTAATAACCATAAAAATATATGTATAGCTGTCCTTTATATTCCACCAGGAAATAACATCCCCATTCTTGAACATATCCTCTCTTGGTTCTCCTCCAATATAAGCAATGAAACTATACTCCTAGGTGATGTAAATATAAACTGGACTTATATTCAATCACCTACATCCCTTCAGAATATAAACCTATACAACTGCACCCAAATAATTACCTCTCCTACCAGATTTAATAAAGATAACAACTACATTAGTATTCTGGACTGGATATTAGTTTCTCACCCAAACTCCATTTCTGACAATGGCACCCTACCCAACTCCCTCAGCAATCATCTGCCTGCCTTTGCTCATCACTCACCATCTTCCCTCCATCTTCACCACAACTACATCGCAACTCTTACCCTAAAAATTTTCAACCCTAGAGCTTTTTCTTACTTACTAAAACATATGAACTGGAACCCTGTAAAAACCTTCCCTCTTGATGATGCTGTTACATACTTCAGTACTGCATTCAATAACCTACTAGATAGCTTCGCTCCCCCAAAACTAAAAGAATCAAAACCAAATGCAAAACTAAAAGAATCAAAACCAAATCAACCCCTTGGCTAACTAAATCAACTATTACACTCATGCATCTCTGAGATAAATCTTGGAAGCATTACCATAAATCAAAAACACCTAACACCCTTACTGAGTATAAGCAACTTCATAATAAAGTGAAAAAACAAATTGCTTTAGACCAAAAGTCCTATTACTCCAAGCTTCAAAACAATCATAGATCCAACCTCCAAAAATTTTGGAACAGTATATCTGCTCTCCTCTCTCCTGGCAAAAAAGACAATCCCTGACCTGACCCTAACTCTCCAGATCATATATTCACTATTCAATTTAGAGGCAGATTTAGGCTTTGGAGTGGGGGGGGGTGTGCCATCCCCTTTTTAAAACTGCAATAACCTTGCATACAAACAAGCAATGTTTTGTTGACACCGGAAAATACATTATCAAAGGGGAATGTCTTTTTGATCCACCTGCACTTGTTTGTTTTTCCTCTTTGTCTTGTGTCACAGTCAGTAAATCATGATTGGAGATGTTATTGGAGGTGTCAGTCAGGTGACCTGAATCTAAGTTCCTGAATGACTTCTCCAAGTGCGTCTCCAATCCCATTTGAAAAGGAAGGTATCCTGTATGGGGGGGGGGAGTTAAAATTGGCAGTCGTATTACTAATTAGTAGTGCTTCTTCCGTGAGCCCATTCCAGCCAACATCAACAGTTTTTGGACCCAGCAAATGTGTGAATAGCAGTAACTACTGAAAATGTGAGGTAACTTTTTGTTTGCATCACTGCTTTGGTACCATTCACTCCCTCTGATCAGCACCTCCAAAGTGGTACACAGTTGAGAGCAGAGATTGTTTTGCTTAATTTTTTAAAACTTAAAAAAAATGTTATGTTGGTTAAAGGGAAAATATCGCTAAACAGAGTGCACTGTCAACTGTATTCTGCTTCAGTTATATTTTCTGCTAAAAATTGGGGATGCTCCCAGTTTGTGGGTCACAGGGTGGCAGTGGCAGACTAACCAGGGGGGTTTTCGGAGCACTTATCATCAAGATCAGTGCCTTGTCATCTGAGTCTAACTGTGTTCTAGGAATCACATTGTCAAGTCTTGGATGGCAGTTAAAGGCAGCATAGGGAAAGTAGTAAGTTCTTCATAGAAGAAATAATCTATTTGCAGCTATGTATTAACTGCTGAGAACAGATATTTGGAGTGCGCTTAAGCTGTGCATGTGTGATTAGTCTGCAGAGTGATAGTATGGCTAGTTTGAGCAAGAGACTTTCAGTATTTTATAATTGGAAACATTTATTCTTTGAAGGGCTGCAACTACTGCTTAAATACTGAGAAAGTACTTTCAGACATTAAACCTTTTATCATTTGAAGCTTGATAGGCTTACCACCTGTCCATTTTTTTCTTAATTATCCTGAAATTGGGCTTCTTGTCTGGGTCTCCTGTTTTTGGACCTCGTGGTTTGTTTTTTTAGAAGCACTCGTTCATTAGTGCTTTTGTTTCCTTTCTCGAGGTCAGTAATCTGTGCATGTGACATCAGTGTATCACCACACACAGAAAGCTGCTGTCCTGCTTACTGTCACCCTTAACCATTACTGACTGGAGAGAGACACCCAAAGGCAAGCAATGCTGAGAAGCCAAGCCCATGAAAATAAATTAGCTAGGCAACTGTCTGAATTTGGAGGCAAAACCATCTTCATCCCAGGTTGGCAAGGTTATGATGATAATTTTATGTGGTTCCAGACTAGAAACTGGTCTGGAATGTAGATATATATATATATGGTTCCCTATCAGAAGCCTGAAACACTATAAGCCTGAAAATCAAAATCCTGAAAACTAATATTTGTCACTATTGCATACATGCCAAACCTGCGCCCTAACCCTAACTCACTTAAACCGCCCCTAACCCTAACATAAAACCAACCGCACACTTACCTGAACCCAACGCATGACCTAACACCACAGGGCTAACAATAGCAAAGCCACAATGACGTCAGTATGTCCATTTTGTGTTTTCAGGATTTTGAGTTTCAGGATTTTGGGTTTTCGGGATTTTGAATTTTCAGGCTTTAGTTTTCTGGATTTTGATTTTCAGGCTTATAGTGTTTCAGGCTTCTGATAGGGAACCATATATATATATATATATATATATATATATATATATATATATAATTTGTTTATTTTATTTTAGATTTGTTGACTGGGATAGTCCGACTGGATACATGTCCATTTTCAGTGGAGGCCCAGGGAGAAAAGCTCCACAAAAAGTAATACTAATAATAATAATACAATAATACTAAAACAGAGCGAAAAAGGATATAGATACATTATTTCAGAAGGTTTAACACAGTAGGAATTCACTAGCACATGCTAAATGTTAACAGAGTAAGAAAAGAATATAGATAAATCATTTCACAATGTTTAGCACAACAGGAAAATGCTACAGCATGCTAAAGGTTTAACTCAGTGACTAGCAGGCAGAATTGTACACTATAACATAATCCATTTCAATAGAATGACCGGCTTGCTAATAATCAGTTGAGTAGAGAAACACCAATTCGTTGGGTTGGTAGTCAAGGTTTTTTTTTTTTTTTATTTTATTAAATCCTGGCAGGGAAGAGGAATTTAAAGGCCTAATATATGATGTCCTGTTTCTCATCTTACCCGTTCCTGATTTTGAAGAATTTCCTTGATTTTTATTTGCCTCATATATTTGTTGTGTTCCTTAAAAAAATATATATATATTTTTCTGGTAAATGACTGAGGACTGCAGTGACTAAAAATAAGGACAAACTGGAGTTTCAGGCTTTCATTTCATTCAGAAAATTGTTATACAAAATGTGTTATTCCAGCAATTTTGTAAAAAAATGAATATACTGTTTTCTTGATTTTGGGGCCCTCCCTTTTTTCTTGGCTATACCATTGATTCTTGTCTAAGGTCAGAGCGGTTTATGGTTGCAACTTTTTTATGGGTAGTGCAGAGCTAAAATTATTGGGCTCACTTTTAGTTTTGTCAAATGTTGAGAGTTAAGCAGTCAACAAAAGTAGTTATAATTGTTGGGATAGGGGTACTTTATGAAGATGTAAAGAGACCCTAATATTTGCTAGTTTAATTGTTTATTCTGTATTTACCTCTTTTTTTCAAAAATCAGTAGGTCCTTCTAGCACTAAATCCTTGGAGAACCTCCAAAGAGTAAAAATATAAAATATGTTTTAGATATCAAATGTAGTACAGCAAACATTAGTAACGGGGAATTTCAGTAGATTAAGGGGGCCTACATGAAGTAATTAAAACATACTACAGAGGTTAGCTGTTAGAATGGAGAAAGAGAGAGAGAGAGACAAAGACAGAAGTCAGGTATGTAGCAGAGTACTAAACAAAAGTTGAACTGCACAGTATCACTATATTCACTACCAGAGTACTAAACAATATTCAGGCTGTACAGTCTCACTACATACACAACCGAAACCCAAATAAAGTTCAGTCTTGAAAAATATTGCTTTTTACTTTCTGTTGAAAGGTTAAGTTGTAGTGTACTTGACCCCCATGTAAGCAAAAAAATCTTTTTGTCACAATCTAGTACCTTTCATGAAATTCATTTTGTGCTAAAATTATTTTTTTCCCAGTTTGTTTAATCAACTAAATTAGTAGTTCATGACTGCATTTTAAGATGATGCCCATATTAACTATTATATTGAAAAAAAGTGTCACTAGTCTTGTGGAAGTCTTAGTGGAGGGAAAAGGATTTTTTTCATAGAAAGGGCGGGGATGAAGTTGTAGCTTTACTAAAAGCTACTGCCAATCATTAGCGGACCGGAGTTCCGCTGTGGCGACCCCTAACCGGGAAAAGCCGAAAGAAACAAAGAAACTGTTTGAGCAGTAGTGAATTTATATCAGTGGCTAAGACACTGTAATCACTGGATGTAGCAATTTCAATGATCAGTGCTACTTTTGTCTTCTTTTCATGGACTGCTATACCTGATTTTCTCGCATTCAGTTTTGAATTGTTGGTAATGGGTGATCCCATGTAATATAAATGTCATCATTCTCTATAATGCTTTGTGGCTCACATTTCAAATTCTTATCAGCTACTTCAATATTGCAATGTTTGCACAATCCCCAGTGCAACAGTCTTGCCACATTATTATGCCTTGCAGTATACAGGCTCTCTGCCATTAGTGTATCACACCCAGCAACAAGATGGGCGACTGTTTCCAATTCTGTTTTACAGAACTTGCGTTTGTCTGCTTCTCCTACATGTTCAATGGACTTTGTAAACCAGTGTCTATGTAGTCCATTATCCTAAGCCACTAATATAATTACCTTTCATCATTTGGTTTAAAATTCACCTCTCCTTAACTATCCTGCATCAGATCCTGATCGACATGAGGTTGTTCCAAGAGTTTTCTGTACTTGAAAATATATTTATGCCTTTTTCACAATTTTTTCCTTGTCATCTGATCCTTCTCCTTATATTCTTTTGGGTGTTTTTGCACACACAGTTGCAGCCTGTTTTTTGTCTACTTCTGGTTTAGTTTCCATTCCAGCTTGACATTGATATGCTTCTGCTAAACTAAGCAGCGAAGTCAGCCTAGATTTGTTCTCCTTCATGTTTCAAAACTTTCATTACATGTGGATCTGATGAAGTCAAGTCAGCAGACATGTATAGAGTCCTACAACTGCAGATATATACATGTAGTCAGTTTTGAGGAGCACAAAAATGTACACTGATTTTTATATATCATTTAATGTGTGAAGCATTCTTTTTGTTTTCCTGTCGAACTGATCAGGTACGTCTTGGAGACACTCAATCACCCCAAAATTGTTAGTTAGAACCAGAAGAACAAATTGATTTATAGCTTGGACTTTGGACTTTTAGCTTGGATTTATAGCTTGGACTAGATGTCAGAGCTGTTTTCAGTATTAAATTTAGTCTTTTAAAATATTCTTTACTCTGTTTTCTTCTCTTTTGTTGTTGTTTCAGTGTCAATCTTTCATCAATTGACAACTATTTACACACTCCCTCCTGCTCAAGTTCCTTTGTGTCATTCCCATCCTAGACTGATATTTTCTTGGTGCTGCTTTTACGCACTTATTGCGACCAAATGACATACTTATCATCTGAGAAAGTTTTGACCACTTCCAATTGTGCTTTCAGAGCCTTATCTGATGAACTATACAGTTTTAAATCATCCAGAAAAAGAAGATGATAAATCTTTACACTTTGTTGTTGTCTGGGAGCCAAAGTGTAACCATGACCTAATCTGTTAAGTAGATAGCTTAATGGGTTGAGGGCAAGACAAAAGAGGATCAAGGATCGCGACAGAGTCATCTTGGAATATCCCCCTTTTCATTTTTATCCCTGGGATAATAATTTGTCCTTTATTATGGCTTAGCTGCAGAGTGGTTTGTCACTGTTTCATAGTCATTGTAATGTAATCAATCAATAGATATAGGGTGTACTGTGTCTTATACATCTGTAAGCATTCCTTTATCCATGAATGTGGGATGCTGTCAAATGCTTTTTGTAGTCTATCCATACCATACTTAGATTCTTCCCCGTTTTACAATTCTCCATTATAACTTTAACAACAAATGATCCTTGGCTCCATTTGACCTTCTTTTATTACCCGTTTCTTCTATTGTCATGAGTGAGTTTTCTTCTAAATGACTAAACTCTGTATTGGCATCAATTCCAGCATATAGTTTAGACTTCTTTGGAAAGCAAGTTATTGGTGTGTAGTTTTTAGGCTAGCTTTTAGGTTCAGTCTTGAGGAGTATTGTTGTTCCTGTTGTTAACTAGGTTGGTGTTTGTTCAGGATGCGTACATAAATAGTTCTTATTCTGAACTAAATATTTTGTGTAAGGAAGTTAGGTATTGCATCTGGGCCTAGGTTTTTCCATTCAAAAACTTTTCTTAATTTTGTTTCAATTCCTCTGTCTGTTCATTCATCCCGTTTCATATCTGGTACTTTTGAGCTTCTTACTGTTTATTTTACTTCTTCTGTCCATATAGCATATTTAAGTTCCACAGAGTCTTAACAGATATTCTCCAAAATGTGTCTGTTCTTCCTTTTTATTGATATTTCTGTACCTTTTGCCTTGATTCCCAGTTCTCTACAAAACTTTTTTGGGTCATCAATGTATTGCTTATTTTGAACTTTTCCTTTATATTTATCTGCATATCTTCTAAGTTTTTCTGCTTGTGCTAATATCTTTGCAATAGTGTCTGGTGTGTACAGATACTGCACGTTGCTTTTATCATGTCTGTCTTTCTAAGTACTTTTGTCGATCTGTTCTCTCTTCTGTACTCTTCTAACAGTGACACCTGTTGTCTTAATTGCTTTACAGTTTTCTCTATCCGATACTTCCATGATGGCATTTGATTTCTTCCTTCCTTTTCCTTATTGCAATATGTTTTTGTGGTAAGACTTTATCTGTTATTAATTTAGATGCACAGTAATATATCCTATTTACTTCTGTTATACACATTTTTTGTGAATAGTCTGAATTGTCTTGATTACTGTGTTTGTTTGTTTTATCAAACTTCTAACATTTTGAATCTTACTCATTTTCTGTAATCTATTTCATTCATTGATCTTAGTATGGCTGTCCAGCTCTATTAAATCAAGCAAGTCTTCCCTTACATAATTTTCTTTAAACTAAGGGCACATTCTTTGTTCTCTATTCCTGCAATCATGCTACAGAAAGTTCCAGAAGGGCTACATCCCTTCAGTCAATATACTCAATTTACTCCCTGACTCACCACTCTGTGATCAAACCTCCAGTCCACTAAAAATATCTTCTTCATATCGGCAATCCCACCCCCCCCAACTTTCACACTTTCAGAAAGGACTTAAAAATTCACCTACTTCAACAAGCCAAACAACTTGCTCCCCAAAGGGATGAATTAAAAAATGTCCAATCAGTTCTGTACTATCCCTTCCTCTTATTCCTATAATGAATACTCACTGACATTTCTACATCAGTCTCTGGTTAATCTAATTTCAAATACAATTGTCTTATTTATGCCTCATTGTTTATACTGTATAACTGTATACTGTTTATACTTAATATTTGCTTAAGCTTACTAACTACTTTTCTGCAGATGTTTCATCTGAGCTGTGCTTGCTGATGGTCGTGTTGGATCGCTGTGCTTCCTCAAACAAAAGTGCAGCGCAAGTTCTTTGGATCAATCTTTCTGCAAATACTGTAAAATGCACATTTATTTACTAACACTGTAAATCTTACTTCTCACTGTTCACATACAAGTACTGTAACTATTCTTAACATTACTGTTGTTAATTCTTATTTTGTTTGCTTGAAATGCATATGACAACTTTAATGATTCCTACTGCCAATGCAAGTTTTTACTACAAATAGCTGCTGACTTCCTGTGTGCATCTTGTGAAATGATTTCACCCTGGATGTGCCTGTAAATGAGCAGACATGCATGCTTACCAACAGATTACCTGAATTTCACCCCATTAGACAGAAAGTCTGGATTGAGAGGAAACCAGTGTTCTCTTCTGAGACGCGGTGTTTAGGTTATTTTTTCCAGTACTGACAGCACCTTAGTACTGTATAAGGGAGTTGTTGCTCTCCTGACATGCTGTCCTTTTAGATGAGAATTAAACTGAGGTCCTACCTGCCTAACATGGTGGTAGGGTCATGTAGATCCCATGGGAATTAACGGTGTCCTTACTAATTTTCCAGTAGCCATATGAATACCATCTGGACTCCCATAAAAATAACACATACCTAGTAAGACTAACCTGGTCAACAAAAGTCATTACATAAATAAAAATAAATAAATAAATAAAACTGATATAAAAAGCACAAACAAGCTATTAAGAATGCTGCTGAAGGTGGTTCAGTGGCATTTAAGAACTGCAGGGCACTTGTGACAGCTGGGCATGCAATGTTTGGTTTTAATGCATATTACAAAGCCATGTTATTTTAGGAATTATCTACACTTGTAAAAATAAATGTAGTGAAGCAGTTAGAGTGCCTTTATTACAGCAGGTTGTCTCTACTGAGAGTAAGTCACTACTGCATAGGTTACAAAACAGTCTGGTATGTGATAGTTTAACAGTTAATGAAAGTTTTTTGACTCCATTTTATTTGTACTTGCCCACATACAGTACCCCTGGAAAATTTTACAAATGCAATCTACATGGCCATATTAAAAATTGTTTATAGGTTTTATGTTGCTTGACGACTGACTGACTGTCTGAGACCCAAGTTGGGCTTACTTGTAAATATTTAAGGTGGGTTTGTTTTCTCTTAACCTGTTAAGACATCTGATATACATGGATCTTTTCTCTACTATGACCTGGCAGTGATTGAATCTCTCTGGTCTGACTCCAGTCACTTTTTGGCATATTATTTCATCCCATCTTCAGCTAGGGAAAATGATTACTAGAAAGTTACCCCTTTTCCATTTGCTGGTTTCATTTGTGGTCTTCCGATGGAGCGTGTATTTTAATTCACTTTAAAAGCACTTTGCTTTGCACATTTCACTCCTCATTTGCACTTGTGTGTGTGCAATAATTTTTGAGTGACAAGCTGTCTTTGCAGGTGCCTGTCATACAGGGTCTAAATAATCCCAGATGTCATGCTATGCTGTCACTGGCTCCCTTCTTTTCCTTTATCTGTAGGTGTCAGGCCTACACAATGCTTTATTTAAGCGCAAAGTGTTAATAAGCGTATCATGTTTACTGCTCAGCAGCTTGTATTTTTGTATGTCTTGATGTATTTGGTCAGTATTTTAGATGTTTAGAAATTAATGGTTCTTCCTTTTATGAGCAAAGGAGAATGAACATCATAAACTCAGTCTTCCTCTTCTTTTCCCATTGGACTTCATATTACCACAGATTTTCTTAACAATCAATGCAGGTATGTCAGATTGTTACAAAGACAAAAGGAGGCATCCTTTGCATAATTCAAGGTATGATATCTGCTGCTGTAATTAAAGTTCATAAAAAAAAGTTTCTACATAGAATTTTGGAAAACCTTATCAAGCCTGTGTCTGTGATGTGATACAAAACATTAGAATATAAAGCTATTCCAGGCCTATGGCACCTAGCTATAGTGGTGTGAGATCACAAAAGTGTATGTGGGGGGGGGTTCCACTGCATAATGATAATCATTATATATTTACCAAAATGTTCTTACATTTACTATGGTATTTGATGTGGTGATGCTCCTTCAGTGGGATGGGATTGTTTGCTAGGTTATTGCTATACAGTGGAAAAGAACTGTGACTGGGCATGGGCAGCCAAACTTCCCTTTCAGGCACGCATCAAAACAATCGGCACTGCCTGTAAATGTGCTGTGTGCTGGACAGGAATTGCCTACTTCCACTACATCAGTCATACCCCCTGTGATGTGCATTTGAGTGTATATTGCTGTATTTTTATACATGTCAAAACACCTTAAGGTGATCTCTTCACATCACCCCAACACTTTGACCACATAAGTCAGCTTTTCAGACTGTGCCCCCCACCCCACTTTGCCAATTCTTGTATCCGCCACTGCAATTCAACTCTTTTTTATTGATTCAATAGCCAAACATACCACATCATTCTCCAATAACACTTCTACTCCACCCGCATCCCACACCTTCAACTCTAGTCCCACCGACATCAACACTACTCATCTCCCCCACTTTACCTTACATCCCATCTCTCTAGAGACCATAAAAAAAACTTCTACTAAAACTAAAACAATGTTCTCATGCCCCAAACAACCTTCCATCTAACTTTCTTAAGCTAGCTGCTGATGGCATAACCCTTCCCATCACCATACTTATCAACCGTTCAATCCAAAAATCCTATGTACCCCTCCTCTGGAAGAAAGCGTTCATCACTCTCTTCCACAAAGGAGGCAACAATACTGAAATCTCCAACTTCCATCCTATAGTCATCCTCTCCCCTAACTCAAAAGTCCTTGAAAAATACATACACTTGCAACTTCTTCCCTACCTTTTAGACAATCATCTTCTTTCTCCAACTCAACATGGATTTAGACCTGGACAAATTACTACCACTGCCCTTCTCTCCTTCCTTGACATCATCAACCTCGCCCGAGAGTCTGGCAATATTATATACTCTTCTCCTAGACATATCAAAGGCCTTCGATACCGTTTCCCACAAACTTCTCTTGTCCAAACTCTCCCTCCTCATTCACTCCCTCCCATCTGTTAAATGTTTTTCCAGTTACCTTTCTCATAGACAATAAGCTGTCAAGTGGAGCCATCATACCTCTTCCTTCCGTCACATGCCAACAGGAGTTACACAAGCCTCAGTACTGGGTCCCTTACTTATTTTCATCAGTGCATTCCTAATACCAAACTTGTCCAATATGCAGATGATTCCACCATAATTTGCTATGCTCAATCTCTCTCCAAACTCATGCGACTAACACAAGCCTTCTCTTGTACCCAGTCTTGGATGCTGAATAATCACCTTGATCTCAGTGCATCCAAAACAAAAATCATGATCTTTACCCCATCTAAAACACCTTTACCGATAAAAATTCCTTCTCCATAGTCAGTCAAAATAAGATTCCCATAGTCTCCCATACAAAACTTCTAGGTGTTATCACTGATGAACATTTAAAGTTTGACATTCATATACAAACTAGTATTAAGAAAACACACCAAAAGCTCAGATGCTGTATCATCACAGCCGTTATCTCACTCCCTCATCCAAACATACCCTCTCTATTTCCTACCTCATCGCCTCTCTCTTGTATGGAGCCCCTTTCCTCACCAACCTTCAATCCTCCCTAAAGTCAAAACTGTCATCCTGCTACAATAAAATCTCTTAAGTTTGCTACTGGGACCAAATCCTCCTCCCAACACTGTGATGCACTACACTCCTTGAACTTTCTGGAACTCCCCCACTATCTCTCTTACATTCAACTGTTAACTTCTCACAAACTCATTTTCAAACCCTCTAACTGGCCATCCCTCTCCTCCATACTCACCTTCCATCATCCTGACAGACTACTCAGATCCAGTAACCAGAACCTCCTCAAAGTGTACAAACTCTTATGCTTACCTGGGCAAATTTCTCCTCTTTTCTCCCTCGCTTGTCTATGGAATTCACTCCCCTCCCCCAGATCTGAATCACCCAAAACCACTCCACCTTCAAGACCATGCTCCATTCCCATCTCTCTTCTCACTGGGAATGCTCATCCTCTCACCCCACCTGACTCCCTCTACATCATTTCTGCTTCCCCATCGTTTTTTTCCTCCTTTCTCATAACTCAGCCTATTCACCTTTCACTGTTCTACTCTCCTCCTCTAACTCTTCCTACCTCTCAACTCATGAAACTGAGGGCATAAATGCCTGTATTCCAGATTATACTTATGTACTCCAAAATGCTTATGTTCTAATTTCATTCAGTGCTTTGTTACAACACCTTGCTCAAATGTTGTATTATGTCTTCTATATTACTGTGTTTTAGTAGTTTTTGAAAACTGTATTGTACTTGTTAACTTTGTTGACATTAGCTTTGTTATAATTGTATATGGAGCTTTTCTCCCTGGGCCTCCATTGAAAATGGGCTAATTTTGACCCAATGGGCTTTCCCGGTTAACAAACTGCAAATAAATAATAAATAAATAAATAAATAAATGTGGTTTCACTACTCACCATGAACTATGTTTTCTAAACCTTCAGTACAGAATAGCTCTTTTATCAAATAGACTCCACATACATTCTGTAACCATAGATAGATAATGAAATATAAATATATATAGGTTCATAGGTTCATAGGTTCATACTAGGCTATCTGCCCTAGGGCATTTAAAAGCCTAGCCAGAGTGTGTGTGGCTTTCACCACCCCTTAGGATGAGAATACTATACCCATTAGTTTGCTGTGCCTCTGTCCAGCAGTGATACAGAGATGATTCCTGGGGTAAACCTACGATCTCCCATCCACTCGTCAAGATTTCTCTTGAACAGAGTCAGTGAGGGGCTCTGCCTCACATGGACTGGGATTCTGTTCCATAGTGTAGGGAGTCTCTGGGTGATGAATCTGTCCCTCCAGCACGTCCTATTTATATCCGTGTTGAGGTTTAAGTCTCTTGCTCTTGTGGCTCTGGTGGATTTGGATTTTTTGAGGTGGAGCATGTCCATTAATTCCGGGTTGTACATGGCCTTGTATGTCAGGCACAGATCACCTCTGAGCAGATGGTATGCGACTGAATAGAGCTGGAGTTTCTTCAGTCGGGCATCATATGACATATGTTTGAGCCCCTTTATCCTTTTGGTGAGGAACTTTTGGGGTCTTTCCAACTGCTGCAGGTGTCGGGTAAGGTACATTCCGAATGGGGCGTTGTACTCAATCATTGGTCTGATAAGTGAAGAGTACAGGGGTACAATGATCTCTCCTGATCTGGATGTGAATCCCTTCATGATCAGGTGGGCAATGTAGAAGGTCTTCCTAACCACTTTGGCAATGTGAGTGTCAAAAGAGAGGTTACTGTCAACTTGGGTCCCCAGGTCCCTGATAACTTCTTCTGTGTTTAATGGATTACCACCTATGTGGTAATTAGGGGTACCTTGTTTTTCCCAAAGGGTATGACTATACATTTTTTGGCATTTAGCTTAAGGCCATGGCTCTGGCACCAGTTATCCATTTCTATGAGACCTTTCTGGAGGATGTCTGTGTCTGATGGAGTGTCAGTTATGGTGCCCAGTTTGCAGTCATCTGCAAATTTTGTCAGCCACAATCCCCCTATGTTTGCCTGCACTTCAGAAAAATAAATGCCGAACAAGAGGGGGCCCAGGACTGAGCCCTGTGGGACACCGCTCGTGACCGGCTTAGAGTCTGACATGGCACCAGCAACTCTAACCCTGTGTGTTCTGTCCTTGAGCCAGTTTGCAACCCATCTTGTGACATATGGGTTTACATCTAAGCTGGTGAGCTTTAATATGATGCCCAAGTGGGGTATTGTGTCGAACGCTTTTGCTAGGTCAAGGTAGGCTGTGTGAACTGCCTTACCCTCATCAATGGCCTTAGTGACTGTTTCTAAAAAGTCGACCAAATTCAAGAGGCAGGATCTGCCCTTGACAAAGCCAAATTGGGTAGGATCCAGTGTCTGTAGGTCCCCAATGTCTTTATTTATGAGTTCCATTATGATCCTCTCCATAGCTTTGCAGACAAGGCTCGTCAAGCTTATGGGGCGGTAATTTCCAGGGTCCGTAGATGCACTGCCTTTGTGGAGTGGGACCACAGTTGCTGTACGCCATTCTTTGGGTACGTATCCTGTAGTAAGGCTAAGATTAAACAGCAGCCTTATGTGTGGGTTTAGTTCCTCATTGAGTTCGTGTAGCACACAGCCGGGGACACCGTCCGGTCCCATTGATGCTGTGTTTTTTGCTTTAGAGAGAGCAGCTCTCACCTGGGCATCTGAGATGTTTGGAAGGCTAGACTCTGGTGGGATAGATATTTCTCCTTTTGGGGGGGGGGGGGGAATTTGCACTGAACCTGTCTGCCAGTATGTTGGCAATGTCTGTGGGTTCAGTGATTTTTTTATCATTTTCGACTAATTCTGAGCATATCTGGGAGTTTCCACCCAGGTTTCTAACATAGCTAAAGAAGGCTTTATGATTGTCTTTTGTGTCATTAGCGATTTTTCTCTCAAAGTTGGCCTTGGATGATTTTATGAGTGATCGTAGTTTTTTGCTAGTATTGATCAGAGATGCCTTCCCATTTAGGGATTTTGCTCTGTCATGTAGTAGCTTTCTCCTCTTGTATATGTAGTCTCACTACAAAAACACACACACATATGTATATATAATCATATACATGTTTATACACACACACACACACACACACACATATATATATATATATATATATATATATATATATGTGTGTGTGTGTGTGTGCACATGTGCACACATGCACACACATACACACTCACAATCACACATACATGTAGTAGCAGATTAAGTCAATTTCTCCTTTTTTGTTCTGATGTGCATATACGTACTGCAGCATAATTCATAATTCTTACCTCTTCCAGAAGTTGTTCCTTCAGGTCTGTGTCTTTCAGAAGAACTTAGTGCCTCCACAGGGTCCTCTCTAGCTGGTAGTCTTACTGGTGGGTCAACAGGCTTAGCTATAGTAATCTGGGTCTTCTCATTGTGATTAGGCTGGAATCTAACTGTGTAGCCCATTCCACCAGGACAGATCTCCTTAAATGCAGCTAGACAGTAAAACAAAAAAAGCATATTACTAAAAAATGCTTACATACCACTACAATACATTTAGGAATGTATGAGTGTACATGGTGGTTTGAGTAGGATACAGCACAATTGACTGATTTGTTAATTTCCTTACTTTGTGAAACAAGTATTTATGATAGGGTACATTTCATTGGTAGCTGACATGAGAACAGAGCTAAAACACACAAGAAATCTTAATGAACTGCAATACACAGGCAATGGCTGAACAGGCATCAAGATGGTTACACAGCCACAACAGCAATGCAATACATTAATATATACAAAGAATATACACCAGTAATTACGATAATATACCTTCATTACTTGCTCTCTTATAAGTCACATGTGAGTCCTAGAGTGACCCCTGCAGAGTTTTCAAGACAAAGGTGGAAAATGGAAGTAGTTTGCCAAGCCTTCCTTACACACTCATCCGTCTATCTACAAAACTGAATAAACTACTTGAAACTTCAACAAGGCATCTTTATCATCCCACAGGGAAGGTATCAGAGAGTGAGTCTCCTAGATCTGCTAGCTCACATGATTTTATCTGTACTCTGTTACATATCACATGTGCACACAAACATACACCTATGGGCAATTTAATGTCCCCGATTCACCTTACTGTGTGTCTTTAGAAAGTGGGAGGAAAACAGACTACATGGAGGAAACCAATGTGAACGCAAAGAGGACATGCAGACTCTGCACGGAAGGCACCCCAACTGAGAATCAAACCAGACAACTTCTTGCTGTGAGGCAGTAATGCTACCTATTGTACCACTGTGCCACCCATGGCTCCCTAGCTGCAGGATAATACTTCAGTACATAGTGCACATATCTTTGTTTACATCATTAAATATTCTAATGTCTACCTAAAGGTAGTGGCATATCATGTGACACACTATCCAGTAGCAGTCTGAATAAACACTTCATGGTTGCTAATAACCTATCCCAGTGTCTGTGTTGCTTATGAAGCATTCTAACAAATAAATTATTTAAGAAATGCAGAAGTAAATATGCTAATATCACAAAATATGTCTATTTTCAAGAGTTCATGTATATATAAGTACAGAAGTACAATTTGCATCTAGAGAAATGCTCCAGCTGCAGTCATTAGGAATTCTCTAGCTACAAGGCAGTTTAGCAGAAAACTAGATGCTTTGGCCCTCAAAAATGATTTATTTCTCAGTGGCACTGAAGGAGACAAGACACTTGATAAGGTACATACAGTATGTCATATTTCAACATGTGACTGTGGAAAAGTGTTGAGAATATTTAACTGGTTTTAACTTTTCCTGTAGAAGAGAAAGATAGGATAGTGGCAAAAAGAAGTTCAGAATTTATTGTGAGACTAGAAAGATCTTGACATTCACTCAATATTTGACCTTCACAAGAGTAAAACATCATACAGAAACTACAGATGTTTATGTTACTGAGCTGATGAAATGAGGCAAACTGAATTCTGTAAGCCATAAAATTCATTAACAAGAAAGAAAAAAGTTTGTGACATAAAAAGGAATCAAACAAGGGATGGACTACAAAAAAATAGATCTGGCAATCAAACGTTGTGATGGTATGCAGATCAAGAGGGAAAGATTACAAGTCCACAGTTTAAGAAATTAGCAAGAAAATTGATATGTGTAAGATAAAATATGAATAAAATAAAATGAAAAAAAGAGAAATAAAGTGACTACAGTAATGATAGTGAAAAATACAGCCATGAGACGCACGCAAACTTTGATGCAACTGAAATTTAAGCCTCATAAAATATGTATATCTACAGAGATGAGAGAAAGCACTACCCTGCATTTAATCACTTTTGGATAAGCTACAGTAGAAAGTAACTTGTGGTGATTGCCCTTGGACAGATGAAGAAGTAAAGGAAACCAGAGCTACCTTGGCCAGTAGGGAGTCACCAGCAAGATTTTTGGTGAGTCCTGCTGAATTTTCACTAGGACACTGGATTAGAGGGAAGAGGGGGAAGGCATACAGAAACTTCCCCTTCCATGGCATTGAGAAGGCGTCTGTTTGTAATTTGGGTCATGAGTTCTGGAGTAGTAGCTCTGGAGTTGCCTGTTTATGGAGGAGGCAAACAGGTCCATCTGAGGAATACGCCACTTGTGGACCAGATCTAGGAACACCTCTCTTGACAACAACCATTTGTGGCTGTCTGATATGGTTCTGCTTAGTGAATCTGCCTGAGAGTTGTGCTGGGACGGGATGTAGGCTGCCTGGAGAGAGATTCCCTGAGAGATAACCAGATCCCATGCCCGTAGAGCTAGTCTACATAGGAGGTAGGACTTTGTCCTTCTGTGCTTGTTCAGGTACCACATCACTGTAGTGCTGTCTGCGAAGATTTTTAGGAGGCCCTGCTGGAGGTAAGGTTGGAAGGCCTGCAGGGTGAGGAGTATTACTGTCATTTCACTGATATTGATGTGAATTTGTTTGTGTCTGTTTGTCTACAAACCTTGCACTGTCCTTGGACCCAGAGTTGCCCCCCAGCCCAGGTCTGAGGCACTGTGTGCATGATCTGGGAAGGGGTGGGCATTTTCAGGGGCAGGCCCAGATTTTGGGCAACTTGGGCCAGCCACCATTTTAATTCTTGGTGAAGACAGGGAAGGGGTGGAACCCTGAACTCTAGAGGATGTGAGTGCTGGGTCCACACCTAGTGCAGGTACCACTGAAATTTTCTCATGTGTAACCTCACTAGGGACAACATGGGGATAGTAGCTGCTATGTACCCCAGAAGTCTTAGGAATTCCCTCACAGTCAGGGCTGATGAATGGAGGGCAGATTGAAAGTGATGGGAGAGGGGCACCACTTATTCCTCCAGGAGGGAAGCCATGCTGATGTCCATCCTGATTCTGCATCCCAGGAAGACAATGTCCTGTGTAGGGTGGAGTTGGGACTTTGGGTAATTTATCAGGATCCCTAGAGACTGCAGCAGAAGCAAGAAGTCCTTGGTGTGAAGAAGGAGGGCCTGTCTGTCTGCTGCTTGAATGAGTAGTCATCTAGGTATGGGAATATTTGTATTACACTTGTACTGCAGTAGGCAATGACTGGGGCTAGGCACTTTGTGAATTACCTTGGGATGGTGGAGAGCCCAAAAGGCAATGCACAGAAAGTACAGTTGTGTATACTTACCATAAATGTAGATGTTTGAGTGTATTCACTGCTGCAATCATCACATTTGGGTTATCCCTGCCAGGGTAGCCCTCGGCCGGACCGAATACCAGAGGCTTAGTATTTCTGCATCAGTTACTGTTGCTTCAGGACTAACATCAGGTCGTCAATAGTATAAAATAAAGCAGCTGACACCATTACATCAGTTTTTCTTGCCCTAACTGACAGGAGCCCCCAAGTGGGAGCCAGGTTATGGTGGAAGAACCCCACCAGTATAAAGTAAATACCAAAACATTCCTTGTAAGGACTGAGAGAGAGACAGAGAAAGAAGAGGGGGATGGAGGGAGGGAAACCAGGACTGCAACAGTGAATACACTCGAACATCTACATTTATGGTAAATGTACACAAATGTACTATGTTCTTCATGTTTCACTGTTGCAGTCATCACATTTGGGTTGATTCCCAAAGCTGAGGAAAAGGGTGGATTCAGTCAAGGAGACTAGGGGCTGGCTAGGATGCCCTGCAAGACTGCAGTGGCAAAGCCTGCCCTGGATTTGGAGAAGATAGGGAGGTGGTAATGCTTCGTGAAACAGATGTCCCTGGTGAGGACTCCTCTGAGGAAAGCTGCAGAGGTGGAGGCTGCTCTGGTGGAGTGAGGCCTGACCCCCTTATGGGGAGGTTTTCCATGTTGCTTGTAACAGAAATGATGCAATGTGCTATCCATTTGGAAATTGTTTGTTTGGAGATGGCTTTGCCCTCTGCCCCTGCAGCAAAGCTAACCAGTAATTGATCAGACTTTCTGAATGATTTAGTCCTGTCTAGATAGAATCTGAGCTGTCTGTGCACATCTAGACAGTGCAGGATCCTTTTCCCCTTGTTTTGTGGGTTAGGGAAAAAGGTGGGTAAATGAATGGATTGGTTGAGAACTACACTGGACACCACTTTGGGCATGAAGGATGGGTTAGTCCTGAGGGAAACCCTGTCAGCATGGAGGATGATGAAGGGCTCCACAGCCATGAGTGCTTGTAGCTCTGAGACTCTTCTGGCTGAAGTAATGGCCAGAAAAAAAGCTGTCTTCCAGGAGATACATTTTAACTCTGCTGAAGATGCTGGTTCAAAGGGGGGGGGTGGTGGTAGGGTGAGCTTTTCCAACACAAAGATAAGGTCCCAAGCTGGGGTAGGTGCTCTTAGGTGCTCTTCTGGTGGCCTCAGTTTGCTAGCCCCTCTTAGGAATTGTTTGATCAGAGGGTGTGAGAAAAGGGGCTACTCGGTGTGGAAATGAGCAGAGATAGCAGAGACATGAATTTAATAAAGGAAAAAGAGAGACCACTGTGTAGCAGGTCATCTAGGTAATCCAGGATGACAGGTAGGGTGGGATGTGCCATATCGGCTCCCTTAGCCTGAATCCAGGTGCAGAACCTTTCCATTTGTCAGCATAAGACTTTCTAGTGCTAGGGTGTCTGGCCTCACGTATAACATCTAGAACCTGTTTACTGAGGTTGGCAGATTGATCAGTGGTCAGGGAATAAGGCAGGCTGCCAAATTGAGGGTCTGCAATTGGGGATGCATGAATTCTCCTTCCCTATGGGTCAGGAGGGTTGGGGTCTGAGTGAGATGCCATGGTGACAGAGGGGACAGGATGTGCAGAAGTGGGTACCAGTGCTGGCGAAGCCTGTCTGGAGCTATAAGAATTTTCCTTGGTTTTTCTTCCCTTATTTTGAGCAGTACCCTGGTGATGAGAGGGAGTAGAGAAAATGCACAGACCAATAGCTTGACCCAGGGGAAGGATGGGGCATCCACTTTCCAAGCCATGCAGTGATGCTTCCTGGTGCAGAACTTGCTGAGCTGATGGTTGGTGTGGGAGGCAAAGAGGTCAGCCTTCGGGGTGCCCCATGTCTGAGCTACTAGGGTGAAGATTCTTTTGTCTAGCTGCCACTCGTGTGGGTCCAGAAGATTTCTGCTTAAGTGGTCTGCCAGAGAGTTTAGAAAACCTGGCAGGAATTCTGCTAACAGGTGGAGTTGCATGGCAGAGGCTGTGTGCCAAAGGGCCATGGTCACCCTGCACAGAGGGTAGCAGTGAGTCCCTCCTTGCTTGTTGATGTACCACATCACAGTGGTGTTGACTGTTTTGATCAGGAGAGCCCCTGGGGAGAGAAGGGGCCTGAAAGCTGACAATGTTTACTGGACAGCTAACATCTCTTTTTGGATGATGTGCAGATGGATTTGCTGTGGGCTCCATTGGCCCTGTATGCACCTGCTGTCCAGATGTGCACCTCAGGCATAGTCTGATGTGTCTGTGGTGAGGGTCTGGGTGGCGGGGGTGGTGAGAAAGGTAGTTCCTTGTTGTGGGAGCATGCTGCTGCCCACCAAAGAAAATCTTTCCTTAGACAAGGCATCATTGTTATAAGAGTTTCCAGGTCTTGAGAGTATTGACACCAAAGACTTTTTAGGTACCACTGAAGTTTCTTCATATGCAGTCTGGCATATGGAATGAGTACAATGCAAGATGCCATGAACCCCAGAGCTTGCAGGATTTTCCTTGCAGATAACTGGGGTCTGGTGGCTAGTTGAGAGAAGTAGGCTGTCACGTAAGTTTGCTTTTCTGTTGTAAGGAATGCCATCTGGGATGCTGTGTCCAGGCTTGCTCCCAGGAATATAATCCCTTGGGTGGGTACTTGTTTGGATTTCTTTTTGTTTATACTGTACCCTACGGAGGTCAGTAGGGACTTTACAAAGGCCAGGTGCTTGAGCAGCTTTTCCTGTCTGCCTGAATTAGGTAGTTGTCTAAGTATGGGTAAATCTGGACATTCCTTTGTCTGCAAAAGGAAATGACGTGAGCCAGACATATTGTGAAAACTCTGGGAGCAGTAGATAGGCCAAAGGGAAGCACAGAGAACTGAAAGTGCAGATATCCTGCCCTGAAATGTAGATATTTCCTGCATGATTCCCTGATAGGAATGTGGAGGTAGGTCTCTTTTAGGTCTAGGGTAGCTAGCCAAGCATCCTTGGAGAGCATGGGTAGCAGTTGCTGGAGGGTGAGCATTTTGAATTTTGGTATCACCAGGAAGGTATTTAGAATGGATAGATCAAAGATGGGGCATCAGGTGCCCTCTTTTCTGGGTACCAGAAAAAGTCTGGAGTAGAAACCTTGGCCTGTCTGTTCTGCAGGAACATGCTCTATTGCCCTCATAGAGAGTAGGGAAAGGACTTGCTTTTGTGCCTCTGCCATTGGTTTGGAGGTAGATCTGGGAACTCTTTTGGGGTTGGAAGAGTGTGGAAAGAAAATTTGATCCCTCAGACACTATGCTGAGGACACAGTGGTCCTTGGTAATGGTGGCCTAGGTGTATGTGTGAAAGGAGAGTTTTCCTCCTAGGGGTAAGTGCAGGTCGGCAGAGGGAGGGGGTGGGGGAAGAGAGTCATTGTGAGTTCTTACCATGAGGGGTTGGCTTAGAACTGCCTGGTTTGGAAGAGGAGGAATTCCACTGTTTTGATCTCTGCATTCCCTGTGGGTGCTGTCTGGGGGGTCTGCTTTCCTGGGGTCTGGGCTGAACTGACCTGGTGGGAACAGGAAAGGACCAGTGCTTGGAGGGGCAATGCCTGCTGAACCTGGGTGGCTGGACCTGTAGGAAAACCTTAACTGTCTGCATATATTTAGCTTTTTCTTCCATCTTTTTTAAGACCTCCTCTAGTCTTTGTACAAGGGTGCATCCAATAATTTAAATTTAACATGGTCTGGCAAGGGCTGTTCCTTAAGCCATGCATGCCTTCTAAGGACAGAACCGGTGACTGCTGCCCTACAAGAAGCTTCTAGGGCATCAAAACCACAGTGTAAGGTGTGCTTAGACACTTGACTTGCAGAATGCATTAACTCTTGAAACTCTTTAGATTCTGCACAAGCAGGAAAGGAAGAGACTTTTTGTTTGAGGAGTTCCAGGGTATGTTGCTGAAATGTTAGCATATGGAACTGGCAATTTAGTGCTCTGATAGCAAGAGTAGCAGAGGTATATACTTGTTTACCCCATCTGTCTAGTGCTCGGGAATCCCTATCTGAGGGGATGGGATTCTTAGCAGAGGTTGCTTTAATTCCTTTAGGCCCTTGAGAAATTACCTCAGGGTCAGCAGTAGGATTTTTGAAAAGAAATTTGTATGAGTCAGGGACTCTGTAATACCTGTCAGGTTTTCTGGGTGCAGGAGGGAGGGTGTCAGGAGTCAAACTGGATTCCAGGAAAACATCGTCCACAACATCCAGGACTGGGGGAATGGCTTCCTTAAAGTATGAAGGGTTTCCCCAAAGGAAAATCCTCAGGTGGAGAGGCTGAGGGAATGGAATCCTCTGCATCAGAATCCTCATAAGCAGAGAGGTGTTGCATGTCTTCATATCCAAATGCATCAGAGTTATCAGACTCCTGTTCAGACAAAACTAATGGGGACAGATCTCTTTTTCATTTGGAAGGGGTAGCTTGGCTTCCCCTGATCAGCGTGATAAGGTCTTCTGCCATTTTAAGCATTTGAGACTGAGGCAAGGAAGCAGGTGCCTGAGACTGGGTCGTCGGTTTCTTGGGTGTAGTTCATACCCTGGGCCTTAGAAACTTGACAGTTTTTGAAAGAACGGTAGACCCGAAAGAAGTCGTTGCTTTGTGTCGAGAATCAGTAGGGCCAAGTACTTTCTCGGAAGCCGGTGCCTGGTCAGCAGCTGCGGACCCATCCAAGGGAGAGATAACCGCAGGATCCTTAGTCTAAGAAGAGTTTTGCAGCATACCGGACTCCAAAAGGGTCTCGGTAGCGGCCTGCAAATCCACAGAAGCGGGCATCAGGGGCTGCGAAAGCCCCTCACTGAGGACCGGAGAACTGATGACTAGCTTAATGGAAGCGTTGTCAGTAGGTTTGGACCTGTGCATTCTGTCTCTGTCTTCATCCTTACGTTGTTTCGGAAATTCTGCTGTCGGATGGCTTGCCGAAGCCATATCAGAATTCGAGGACTGTAAGCAAAAATATCTAACCACAATAAGGACCCAATGACATATAGTTCTGGCGTTAAAGTACAAAAGTGACAGTGAGGGACGTCGTGGTCTGGGCCTAAGCAAGTGATGCAGTAAGAATGAAAGTCTCAGTGTGGTATTTGCTTTCCACAGGAGAGACAATTGTTAACTTTTTCTGGCATCGGTTAGCGCAAGAAAAAAGGATCCCCAGTGGGGTACATAGCTTTAGAAGACTTCAGCTTCAACTCGGAAGGCGAAACTCAGGTAGCGACCAGCCAGCACTCGTGTGAACTGCTTCTGTTTCGGGTTACTCAGCAAGAAAGACTGATGTAATAGCGTTGGCTGCCTTACTTTATACCACTGACGACCTGACGTCAGTGCTGAAGTGACCACAACAGATGCAGAAATACTAAGCCTCTGGTATTCAGGCTGGCCAAGGGCTAACCTGGCAGGGATAACCCAAATATGATGACTGCAACAGTGAAACACGAAGAACATCTGAAAGTGAGAAGAGCCTGCTATGAATCTGAGATATTTCCTGGAGGTAGGCTTTATGGGGATGTGAAGATAGGCCTCCTTTATGTCCAGGGTTACCATGAAGGCCCGAGGGAGAATGAGGGGAAAGAGACTGGGCAAGGTGAGCATCCTGAAGGAGGCAACCTTTCAGAAGAGGTTGAGGTGGGAGAGATCTAGGATGGGCCTCCATGGTCCTTCCTTTCTAGAAACCTGGAGCAAGGGGGGAACTGATTCTATGGTGCCTTACAGTAGCAGGTTGTTTAAGACCTGGTGTAGGAGGAACCATTGGGATGCAGGAGGGGGTGGGATAGGCAGTCATAGAGGAGGAGTGATCCAAGTCATAAGGTATCCATCCTTCAGGATGGACAAGACCCATTTGTCTGTTGTTACTATGGACCAGGCAGGGAGACAGTGAGAGAGACGGGTGAACAAGGGAATGTTGGTAGGAAGTGGTGGGAGGAAATGTGGCAGGCAGTCAGACACTGCCTGCCCTGTCTGGAAATTAAGGCCTCTGGCCAGAGGCCTGAGAAGTCCTTGGCTGGGCAGTTTGTTTCCTGGGAGGCCTTCTAGACCTGGGGGGGGGGGGGGCTGAAGGCCTTGATGCCTTTCTTATAAATTGTGTCTTAGCTAGGAAGTTCCTCTGGAACTTTGGGATTGAAGTGAAAAAGACATGTTTGAGATCTTGAAGCTCTTTCCTTTTCTGCTGCAGAGACTTGAAAAGATCAGCCACCTTAGCACCAAAGAGAGCTGAATGGTCCAAGGGGGCATCCAGGAGCTTGGCTCTGAAGTAATCAGGGAGTGGATGCAGATATAGCCAGGAATATCTTCTCAGTACAGATGCTGATGCAGCTGACCTGGCTGAGGCTTCAGCTGCATCACATGTGCATCTAAGGGAGCGCTTGTTCACTCGTGAGATAAGCCCGAGCAAGAAAGACAAGGATGCTTCAGCAGCACAGTCAGGAATGTCATTAAACTCTTTGGAGGCTTTGTCCAGAAGAGCCAGAGAGTATTTGGGCATGTGAGACTGGTAATTTGTTGCTCTAAAAGCTAGGGCAGCAGAAGTATACATTTTTCCCCACCTCTCCATGACTTTGCTGTCCTTATCTGCAGCCAGAACAGTGGTAGTAGGGAGGAGTTTGGATACCCTGTCCATAGAAATGAAAATAGCGGCAGGGTCTGCTGGGGGGCACTTGAAAAGGAATTTGTCTGAATCAGGAACCCTGTATAATCTGTCTGCCCTTCATGGAGCAGGTGGTTGGAAATCTGGAGTAATGGATGCCACAGCAAATGCATCCAGGAAGGCAGGTTGGAGAGGTGGGATAGGTGACAGATGAGGTGATTCAATCTGAATCAGATCATAAAATCTTTTTTGTGCTTCAGACATGTCTGAGCATTCCCACTTTAAGTGTTCTCTCATCAGGTTAACAGTGTCCCCAAAGGTAAGGTCTTCCACTGAGAAATCAGGCTCAACAGAGGCCTCTTCAGGGGAGCCATAACCCAGGGGGGGATGAAATCCGGGAAGAGTAGGAGAGGGAGTCCTCAGAGGAGTCAGATAGTTCCTCCTCTGCAGGATGGCTCACAGTCCTTTCAGGTAATGAAGGCCTATGGCTGAGAAGAGGTGAAGCTGCAGTGGTGAACTCAGAGGAAGGCCTGACGGCCAAGAAAGCATTGCAGGCTCTGGCTAAAGGCCTGATAATCAGGTAAGGCCTCTGGTGACAGAGAAATATGTCTGGTCTTTTGCTTTTTCTTAGAAGAACTAGCCGGCATGTGGCTGGTAGTAGACCTGAAAGACATTGGTGGAGTGGTAGAGGCCAGGTCCGAAATGCCCATCAAAAGTACTGGTTCCCCCCAGCCTCTGTAGCAGGCACCAGTACATCCTCCATGGATGTGTTGTCCACTCTAGATTGTGCGGCTTCCTGAAAGGTACCCGCAGCATCTAAAGTGGCATAAGCCAGGTCCTCAGCCAAGCTGATGGTGGCTACAGGCTGAGGAGTGGCAGAGGGAGGTGCAGTGGAAGAAGTAGACTGCATGGACTTGGCCCTCTTTCTTGGTGGTTAGAGGTGGCTTCCATACCAAGAGCTATCTGTCTTAGGCACTGGTTCTCAAGGTATAAGTTGAGAGCCTGTAAGCGATGGCAAAGGGTCTTGTGGATGAACGTTTTACATACGGTACTTTTTTTGTAATCGTGACCCCTACCCAGGCAAAAGAGACACTGGTCATGGGTGTCTTTATGTGGAATTTCACGATCACAATTGCACTTACTCTTACCCGACATGACCAGACTATAAATACAAAAGGACTGAAGAAAAAGACCCCAATGGGGTACTTATCTTTAATGTGAAACAGATCCAATGTCCGCAAGTAGCAGGAACACCTGGCGTATGGCTGGTGTCTAAAAAGTTCTGAGGGCTGGTGCGTACAGATGTCACCTTTATGGCCCACATACCTGCCTCCATGTCAGATGTCCGACACACCAACAGGGACTGGAAAAGCTTTGGAAACCTGGCCGGACAAGCTGATCGGAAGAAGGGTACACCCACTAGTAGAATACTGCAACATTGGAATAGAAGGACATACAATGTTATGTAAAGTCATTGTTGCAATCACTCCCACACATTTTCGGTCTTCAATTTCAGGGGAGACCTTTTTTATTTAGTTAGTTTTTGGGCCTTCAACTTTGGGTTGAATGGCATCATTTGATGGGACTGCCCAATATGCCAGCTGACATACCTATGACTCAGGTACTAGGTCAGGTCTCTAGCTAGTCTATAATACTCTCTAGAGTATATAGTAGTATCAAGCCATGGTTGTGCAGCGGTAGCATTGTCGCCTCACAGCAAGAGGTTCTCCCATTTGATTCTCAGCTGGAGCGCCTTCTGTGTGGAGTCTGCATGTCCTCCCAGTGGTCGAGTGGCATTCAAAAGACATGCGTGAACGGGTGTGCCTTCGTTGAAGGTTGGGCATCAGGCTGGCACCTCAGCACCATAAAAATCGACTGCCAATCATTAGCGGACCGGAGTTCTGCTGTGGCGACCACTAACCGGGAAAAGCCAAATGAAAAACAACAAAAAAAACCCTGTAAACATATAGTATAATGCTTTTTGCAATATCTAGCATCCACTGGATCACTAAAAATACTGACAAATTCAAGACTGGGATTCTTTTCACAAAAGATGCTGACATTATCTCAGCCAGTAACTACTAAAGTAAAGTATACTACTTGTTAAATAATCACAGATCGATGGCCCTAATAAGTGTAATGTGAAGCACTTTGGGTCTTTATAAACAACTACTTACTGCGCTGAATACATTTCCCAGGTTTATAGTTGATATCTTTAAAGAGGTGGGTGTGCTAATAAACAATAGCATAGACTTAAAGCACAATATGAATGTGATTAATAAGCAGTATATTATACATCACAGGCATGTATTACACAGGAAACCACAGTTCTTAGTACGAATATTTGCTAATCCACAATTCCAGAATTTATAAGCATAACTAATACATTCAAAGGAGAAACTACAAGAATGCTTTATTTAAACACACTTTACATTGTGAAAATTTCAGAATGTTCAATTTCGGTATTATCAAAATTGTACCAAAAAATGAAAGGGGAGGACAATGGAGAACATTCTTGGAACTTGGAGAATTAATGTGGCAATTTAAATTGAATGCCTCTAACCACCCAGGCTTAAATGCACACATTTCTATAGTCCCAACAATAAAATTGGTTGCATTCAAATTATAACAGAATGTATATGTTGAAACTTGTATTTTAAATCTTAGATGTTATTAAATGTTGTCAAATGTTTAATGTTATTAAATATTAGATATAAATGTTTTTACATACTTGTTTTTAAATGCATTGAGGAGGTTACTACTACTATGGAATACAACTGGATGTTATTAAACACATAATTGCCCTTTTTCTATATTTAAATGTTGACTTGATTTGAAGTTCTGATGTCCTGAAACTATATGGGATGAAAGCGCTTAACCTTTCGGTAGTATGACTTTTACTGTATTAAATTATACAAAACTTGTTTGCCAGTGTGAGTTCTTTCTGGAAAATACAAGTTGTTCTTATTAACAGAACTGGAATTGTGAATTAGGGAAGTTCGCTTGGAATTAACATTACACAAGCTTACATTTTGTTTTTATTTGTTTACTAGCTGCACAGACACATGCTGTTGAACTCTTTGGTTACAAATATCTGTTGCCTATGTCAGACCTACAGTGGAATATAATTGTTATGCTTTCATAAAAAGGAAAATCTATTATCTCCCAAAAAGTGTACAGATAATGTACACCAAGAGAATACCATCTTCCTAAGACTTACTCTAGTACGACAGATTGAACGTTTTAGGATTATGCGCCATAGCTTACCTCTATACATCAGACGCTGTTTGTGTCTCACATTTATGAGACTGCATGATCAGGAATTAAGAACATTGTTAAATGTATATGTTATTGACACTACCATAACTTTGCCCAGTAACAACCTTGTATGAACGTTTGACAGGTTCAGACATAAAAAAGTAGGTATGTTGTCAGTGTCAGTTACACAACAGATAGCAAATTTGCCTTTAGTGTAGAAGCCTGTTGGTTCTAATCCCACACCAGATAGACCAATTGCAAGCACTGCAGTGTACCATAAGGGGGGGATGCTGCACTCCTAAGTATGTCATGCTTTGGATGAGATGTTAAACCAAGTTTCCATCTACTTGAGTTGGTGGTAAGCTCAGCTGGATGTAAAAGATCCCAAGACACCTATTAAAAAGAGTCGGGGTCCTTTATTTATATAAAACAACTCTTATTTGCAAAGTATTTACAAATATTTACAAATGTACAAATATATAGATATACAAATCTGTTTACACATACTAATAATTTCCTAACCAATCATACTAAATTTTCATGTCTATTAGACCCCCACTTCCTTTTCCATAACCAGCATCTGATTTTATTTAACACTGTTGCTAAAATCCATTTACCATTAAACAGTAATTTATTCTTTCATTCTGTATAGCCCATAACCTTGTTTATGTTATTCACTTATTTTACATCTTTGAAAATTTCTTCTTTACATAGGTTCTCATATTTTTTTTTTACTATTTTACATTTTAGAAACGTGTTTTGTAATTTCTTCTTTTTGACAATGTAAAGATATTCTATCATTTTTCTTTTTATATGGCATATTTGCTTTTACTGGCAATTCATCTATTACCAATCTTCACAAAACATCTTGAAACAGTCTACTTTGTGATTATACCATTTTGCTTCTTATTTTTATGTTTTGCTTTTTTATTTATTACATTTTCCCGTGGTTTTTAATCATTACATTCTTATACCATACATTTCTATCTTTTTCTGTATCATCAATTTTTATTTTTCCACAAAAATATTTTTCTTGATAGCATTTTATTTACATACTCTTTTTTTCTTGTATTCTTTTTTACCATACCCCACAATTTATCATACTTACATGTATACAATTTTGCTACTAATCTCACATCTTTTTCATTTATCCACTGTAACACTTTGTACAAATTTAATGAAACATAATGTACCACTGGGTTAATTAATCCTAAACGTCTTTCTTCTTAAAACTCATCTTTTTACCAACTTTAATACATAACCCCATAAACACAAACAAAAAAACTCTGCGATAATTCCTTTTTAAACACTGTTTGCAACATAAATTGCACTTGCTAAGTATGCTATTTTCCCATCAGTACTGAATTTATTAAATAAGTCTTTTTTCTGAATGATAATTTATATGTTCTCCTGAAAAGATACCTTTGTTTCATTTCTTCTATTGTTTTTCCACCACTGAATTCTACTTACATCTTTATTTTCAAATGTACACTTACCACAGAAATGTCATTCCCTGTAAAATATATACCCCTTACCATTACCACATCACCCAAACCTTTACTTCTATCTTTATTTAAAGCCATCCTTATTATCTCTAGACACAATTTTCTACAAACTATTTCTTTTATTCATTTTTTTGCAATTATTATGTCACCTGCATATGTTAACAGAACTGGAATTTTTAACCCTTCAGGTGTTATATACCCCACCTCCTTCATTTTGTAATTTATTTCACATACTATCACATTTATAACTAATGCAAAAAGTATACAACTCATTGGACATCTCTGTTTTACACCTACCTTTATATGTATCTCTTGGCTTAATCAGCCATTTACTAGCATTTTAACTTTATTATTACTATACATTGACATACATAATTTTCTAACTTTCTCACTTATACTATATTCTTTCATTACTCCACATAAGATTTCATGTCCATTTGTGTCAGATACCTTACTGATGTCTGTATCATGATTTTCACTTCTTTTTTCTATTCATATCATCCATAATTTCTCTATCAATAATAATTCTTGACAACCCTTCCCCTTTATACTATACAAACTATCTTCCATAATATTTTCCATTTTACTTTTAACACTGTTTTGCATTATTTTAATAAAGACCTTATAATCACTATTATTTAATATTATTAGTCTCTAGTTTTTTAACTGCCTTCTATCCTCCTTCTTCCTTATGCATTTAAGTATTCTACTATTTTAATTCTTTATACATGAAACCATCTTTAACCATTTACTCAAACTTTTTTAAAAATATTTTTTGCCAGTCCTTTAAATATTTATACATTTCATACCCTATTCTATCTGGCCCTGCAGCCAAATCTATATTAACGTGTCCTAATACTTTATCTAGCTCATTTAAAAAAAAAATCTCCTTTTCCAACTCTTTGTTCCTTTTTTTTTTTTTACTATCCAAGTTTTTTCAGCTTTTTTCCCTTAAACATTTCTTGTAGATATAGTACTACACTATTCATAATCTCTTTCTGAGTTCTTTCTATTTCTCCCTTTACATTTTTTTACTTCTCTCATTATACTACCATCTTCCTTTACTGATCTGCTTAAGTAACTCGATACGTCTTCTCTTTTTTCCTTTATCTTTACTTATACAACAATTCTTCTATTTTTGCATGATTTATTTCATATAATTCTTTTTCCTTGTCAAAGTACTTCTTACCATTATGCTCTAAATCTTCCAATGCATCTTTACATAGTATTTTATATTTTTCTTTCCCTACTTTTTTCACATAATAGTGCCACTGTAAAAAACATTTTCTATATTTTCTTAAATATCATCCACCATTCAGACCAAATATTATAAAATGTTCTCATAGCAATATGATCTTTCCATAACTGTACTACTAATCTCATTCTTTCTTTCCTCATTCCTCCTTTGACAATTTTTATATATTTCTTGTTTCCTTTATCTCTAGCCATATTGCAAGCTAATCAGAGATTCTTGTTTCAACTACCTCCCCCTACTCTTATAATTAATCCTTATGATACTATAAAATAATCTGTTTCAGTTCTATACAAAACCTTTTTGTAAGTCCATGAATTTTTGTTCCAAAGTTTTAACTTACCACATATTATAACTTCTAATGTTTTTTTTTACATCATTTCCTTTCTTTATACGTTTGCCTCTTAAATCACAATTAAAGCCTTCTTTTACTATAATCTTCATATTTATCACTATATAGTCTAAAATCTGATGAAATAAACTTTTCATTTCTTTACACTTACTATAAGCATATACTGTTATAATTCTTTATACTTGTTCTTTCCATTTTAAATTTACAATGGTTAATCTTTAAATTAAGAAAGAAAATTAAGAAATTAATTAAGAAAGAATTAAGAAAAGAAATTAAGAAATGACTTACAGTTTCAGAGCAGTCCTTGGTCAATTGTGATTGTTTCTTAACACATACTTGTCTTTGCTTTGTGATTGTTTCCAGCCCCTCATACGAGCAACTAACAGGGTCTCTACCTGCTTCGCTCCCCACCCTGCCCCCTATTCCCTCCCACCCCTGGTGGCCCCACCTTTATTGCACTCAAACCCCTCCCATCTTTCTAATAGCCAAACACAGCACTAACCCAACACTACCTCCTCCATCTTCCCACTACTATCACACCTCCTCAACTAACATGTACAAGCATACCTTTCCTATGCTCACTGCATGCACTCTCCTTGCATATCTTACATCCTACCAAAGCTCCATCATTCCCCCACTCAACCACTACCACTGTACTACTACTCACACCACCACTCATGTCTCACCCACACTCAGCTCCCCTCCCACCAGCTCAAGAACCACCCCTATGCACCCCCCACATATTCTACCAACTATATTACTCAAACATAAAGCATCCCTACAACTTAACATAGTAACCCTCCCACCATACCTATTACCCACAGAGCACAATCATAAAGTTTCCCTTATAAACAAACACATTCAAAAACTGAGAAAACTAATAATCTCATGCTTATCAAAACTAGCCCTAAGTGGAGACATCCACCCCAATCCTGGCCCTACCATCTCCAACCCCAATCTTCATAATCAGACTAGAAACCACAACTTCTCCCATATTACAGCCAATAGAAAGCCAAGCGACTTCCTTCTACTATGCCTAAATATTAGAAGTATATCCAACAAAGTTCATGAACTCCATGCCACCATAGACTTGTACTCCCCAGATATAGTCATCCTGATAGAAACCTGGCTAAAACCTCACATTACCAGTGAGCAAATACTCCCTACAGGTTACGGCATACTAAGACTAGACCGGCTAAACAAAAAAGGAGGTGGTGTAGCTATAATATTTAAACAGCATCTAAACATCCAGATCTTAAAATCATCTGCTCCACAAATAGGCAATGAAGAAATAATATATACCAACCTCAAAATTAACCAAAACAAAACCATCAACATAATTGGATGCTACTTCCCACCTGGCCAAAACATCCCTCCCCTAGAAAACCTCCTCAGCTGGTTTACCCACCATCTCCCCCAAGAAACTATTATCTTAGGTGATTTCAATATTGACTGGCAATCCTGTTCTGGCAACAATCCAACCCATCATGTACACCTTCATGGCTTCACTCAACTAGTCCAGTCACCAACCAGGATAAATAAAAACTCCACCAAGCACACTACCCTGGATTGGATACTAGTCAGTAAGAGCCCCCAGTCATATATAACAGGCTGCTTATCAGATAGCCTCAGTGATCACTCCCCAACATTCCTACTCAAAAATACCTATACCAAGCTAAACTTGTCATCTACTGTTAAATACGTAAAAAACTAAACTTTAACCCACTCACATTCATCTCATCCCTCAAAGAATGTAACTGGCATCCTCTAAAGTACCTCAGTCTAGATGATGCAGTTGAATTTTTTAATACTACCTTCCTGAACATCCTTAATTACCATGCCCCCATAAGATTCTCCAGAACCAAAGCACAACCCTCCCCATGGCTACAGAAAACCACTAAGTCAGAAATGAAAAACAGGGATAAAGCCTGGGAGCACTGGCGCAAAACCAAAACCCCCTCAGCTAGACAGAAATTCCTAGAACTATGCAATAGAGTCAAAAAGCTAATAAAACAGGACAAATCCCAATACTACCAGTCTGACCTAGACTCCTCACAACACAGCCCCAAACAATTCTGGTCCTCCATAAACTTCATCCTCCACCCAGGTAAAGTCAGTACCCCTCCTCCTAACATCCCTCACTCTTCAGAAAATATTGCTAACTCATTCAACACACACTTCACCCAAACCATACTATCACTAGCTAAACAACACAACCCCCCTCCCCTCCAACCCACACCTTCAACTAGTAATCTCCCCACTGCCTTCTCTTTTTCTCCTGTACCTACCTCCAACATAAAAAAACTCTAACTAAACTTAAACCCACCAAATTAGCAGCAGACAGCCTCCCAAGTGAATACCTACAAATCGCAGCTGATGCTCTGGCCTACCCAGTATCCATCTTGATTAACCGATCTCTGTCAGAAAGTTACGTTCCCACACTGTGGAAAGTATCACATATAATTCCCCTCCACAAAGGCGGACCCTCCACAGAACTAACCAATTACCGCCCCATAGCTATTCTCTCTCCACTCTCCAAAATACTAGAGAGATGCATACACTCTCAGGTCTCAGACTACCTCCTTACTAACAACCTCCTTTCCAGTACTCAGCATGGTTTCCAACCAAACCATAGCACCACCACTGCCTTACTCTCCTTTACTAACACTATCCTTCAGCATAAAAACAATGTCTATCTCTCCTTTGCTACTTTCCTAGACCTATCTACAGCATTTGACATGGTCCCACACAAACAACTTATTTCTGTCCTCAATAACCTATCCTTCTCACAATCGGTCACCAACTGGTTTCAGAGTTACCTGTCTGACCGCCAACAATCCATTGTATGGCAGAATGACATATCTTCCCAACTACCTGTCTCCATAGAGGTTCCCCAAGGATCCATCTTTGGACCCCTACTCATCTCTGTTTACACCAATAATCTAGCCTCTGCCACCAAACATGGCACACTCATACAATACGCAGATGACTCGACCATCATCTGCTCAGCCCAGTCCCTACCAAAACTGCAAAAAGTCACACAGGAAGCCTTTTCCTCTGTTGAAACATGGTTATCCGATGCCCGATTAATACTCAACCCAAACAAACTAAACTACTCATCTTCCAACCCACCAAACATACTCAAAACAACTCTCACTTTAACATCACGGCAAAAGACACCACCACTATATACCCAACTGAACACACCAAACTGCTAGGTGTGGAAATAGACTATAAACTAAAATTTGACATTCACATATCCATGACTATAAAAAAAGTCCACAAAAAACTAGGAGCGTTACACAGAAATAAGCAATTTCTCACCAAAGCAGCAAAGATTTCAATAGCAAATTCCTACTTTATCTCCACCCTACTTTATGCCTCTCCAATATATACCAACCTAAGGCAATGTGATCTAAACAAGCTAGAGACCTGCTACAACAAAATCGCCAAATTCGCCACAGGGGCATCCTACCGTAGTCACCACTGTCTCTCACTTGCTGAACTGGGCTGGCTTGAACTCCCTCACCTCCTTCAGTGGTATCAACTCTCACTCGCCCACAAACTAGTAAACCATCCACTAAATGTCCCATCCCTCCAGAATCCACTCCAACCCTATCGCACCACCAGACCACTAAAATCCAGCAGCAAAAATCATTTGCAGATCACTAAAGCCAATAACTTTGCTGGTGAAGCACTATTCTCTTGCGCCATAGCCAAATTTTGGAACTCACTCCCACCCACAATTACCTCCATACCATCATGCACCCACTTCAAAACTTTACTAAAAGCGCAACTAAAAACATGCTGGCTATGCCCTTGCAACTCCCACTCTAATATTATCCACCCCATCCAACCATTACCTTTCTTTCCACTCCACTAACTACCTTGATTATAGCAAGCTCAGATGCTCATAAGCCAGTACTTATTATACAGCACGAACTTCTTCTTCTTGTAACATTTGTTAATGTCTGGTATGCACTTCACAGATAAAGATTCTAGTTGTCTACTGATGTACTATGTTCTTCATCTGTAAATATGTTGTAAGTAATTGCTATGTAAATTGTTAATCACTATGTAATCCAATGTAAATACTGTCTGTTTATTTTAACTGTGGAGCTTTTCTCCCCGGGCCTCCGCTGAAAATGGACCTATGTCCAGTCGGACACTCCCGGCCAACAAATTTAAATAAATAAATAAATAAATAATCTTCCCATTTTTGCTAAAGTTGCATGTAATATCTTTACTGCAGTTCTACATAATACGCCTATTCCAGAACATCTCTGATTTCCAAAATTCCAGACTATTTTTTCTCCGCACAGTTTCTCTGTTTGAAATCTTTCTTCGTTTGTTAAAAAATCTTGTGTTTTCTAGTATAATTACATGTACATCAGGTATTATGCCACTCCAAACTCTCTATTCTTCTTATTATATTATTAATACTATTCACATTTACAGAAAGCACTCTAAAATTTTCATTTTTCCTTTTCCTTAGATTCATGGTTTTATAAGTTCATAGCTAATTACTAGGCTACCTTTTTAATAGTCCATTATAAGCCTAGCCATTTTTCTTCTCAAAGGTGAGAATCAAACACTTTAACAATTGCACCAATCCACAATCATTAGCTGTATACATTATTTTTCATCCATTCCTTTCTTTTTTTCTTTTGTACTTATCCTTTTATATTTTCTTTTTCTGTCTTATACCTTTTACCAGTTGAAATATTTTTTTCTTTTACTATCTCCAAATTTATGGCTTCTATATCACATATTTCAAAACCTTCTTCTATGTCCTCTTTATTATTTTTCTCAGCTATTTCTAAATTTTGTCTCTTTGTTCATTTTCTTCTTTTTTATTTTTCTTTACTCTTATTTTCATGTTGCAATCCATCCATAAATGTCCAATTTTGTTACAGTTATAACATTTCAATTCACATTTCTGCATCATGTCCCATTTCCCCACAAATATAATATTTATTTTTTTAAAAGTTACTTATTAAATGTTATTCATTTCCACAAAAAAAAATGTTTTCAGTTGTCCTCAGTATTTTACAACATTCCTCTTCACATTTATCAAGCTTGGTATATGTGTAATTTTTCCTCTTTCTATTTTTAATACAATATTACAATCCCAGCCACCAGTCCATAAAACACTTTAATCATAAACTTTTGCAACGTCCAGTACTTCTTTACATAACATTTTCAAATGCCCTTTCAAAGTCTCTCATTCTACCTCTGTTTGAAACTGTTCATGATTTTTTTTGCTTCCCTTTTAAATGCTTTTATTACATAAAGATTCCATGGGTTACAGTCTTTTTTTCACATTCTCCAAGTAAGATTTCTACTGAAAAAAGTCTCAAATATGATGTCACAAAATGTGTCTTTGTTAATAAGAATATATGCTCTAACTCCATATGCTTTTATACCCAAATGAGCTATTAAATTGTCCCACACTTCATACCTGTCCATTTCTTTGTCTTCTTTACTTTGAATCCTTACCATGTACTTCCTTTTTTCATTTTCATCTGCCTTCTTTTCTGCTACTCCACTTTTACCTTCTTTTTACTTTCTCTGAATGTTTTTTCCCATCTCATCACTATTCTTCAGGACTGCCCCTGCAGACTCCTTTTTTTCCCCCTCAATGTCCCCCAGGAAATATCTCCTTCATTTTCTGTGTCACTCTGTGTCACCATTTCTTCAAGTAAATCATCCTGCAATCCTCCCGACTTGAGGGGTGTAATTATACACACATTACTCACTGACTCATCTCCATCAGACAGATTTCTTTGAAACATTTCCTCAAAATCCTGCACATTCTTTCCAGTCTTGATATTTGATTTCCCCTCCATTTCATTCACCACTCCATCACCTCCTTTTCTATCCATCTGCTTTCCTGTTTCTCCAGGCCACCTCTGCATCTGGAACAGAAATAGGATGTGCTTGTCCAAAATGAGTTCCACTCACAATGATGACTAGGGGAAGTTTCTCAATGGCCTGGCTCTATTTCTCCTAGCAGCATAAATCCCACCTCGAGATTCCCTTGAAAAGGGGCTATTAGCCTACTGGGACTAACCTAGTCAATACAGAATAAATAAATAAAAATAGATATTACAAATTCACTTGCAAACATTTTAGTGAATTACTAATACATGTAAGCTATTCAAACTCATTAAATCAGTTTATGAGTGTACTTGATCTACAAGTGGGTGAATCTAGTTTTTCATCTAATGATTTGAAGCCTGTGTTCTACTGGCCCTGGGGATCAGACACAATAATATAACTTGTGAATTAGTGAAGATGCTTGTTAAACATTGCAAATAAAAGGCATAGACAAAAATGCTGTCAAAACATTGTTACTATCATTCAGGACACCAAGGGAGGCTGCTGAACCAAATGTTACTGACACGTTGATAAAAAAAAATTTTAAGATCTTGTTCAAATCATTGTACTTAAATAAGTTAATTTAACTAATATTCTGAGCTAACTGGTTTGTGTGAAGCTAGGGAAGTTTAAAGGATTTGAGAGTGTGAAGCAAGAAGTATGCACATTACTAGTCCTACAAGACTGCATTGCCAAATGTCACAATGTCTTGGAAGTGCCAAATGCTGTTATTTTTCAGTACTAAATGCAAATCAGGCATTCTAGCAGGTAATGATAAATGTACAAAGATCTAGATTGTATGATTTAATATACTATTAGGAAGGAACAAATTCCTTATACTTCCATTTGGTATTTAATCAACACCAGAATTATTCCATTGAGCATTAACACATAGCTGAAGCCTTTAGGAAATGCTGTAAACATAACAAGTGATTTTATTACTGCAGGATCTGACAAAGAAGAGCACAATAAGAGAATGATGTAGCTACTGGATTGAATACATCAGCAAAATTTCAAGCTAAATAACAGCAAATGTAGAGTAAGTGACATCTGAAACAAACTGTTAATTTTCTAACATCAGATCGACTGAAGCTTGATACAGATAAAGTTGAAAAAATTATGCCAATGCCAAACCCAGGAGAAAGTAAAAATTGAATAGCTTTCTAGGAATGATGCAGTATCTTGCAGAATTTGTACCTAGTCTGCTTGAGATAATTATGCCTATAAGAAAGCTATTAAGCAAGATATGGCTGGAGCTATGAAAATAAATATTTGAAATTTTGAAGAAATGTAGTTTGGGACAAACTAAGTTGTCCTGGTCCCACGAGCAGGGGTAAAGGGTGGGGGGTGGGGGGGGGGTGGGTACAGAAGTTACAAATTAATTGGAGTCTTTGCAGGTAGGTTGGATAGTGGGATTGTACTGGTGAAAGGGTTAAAGAGAAAGAGAGAGGTTAGGGGAAGTGATGTAGGGGAAGGAAGAACTTATAGCAGGATTAAGTGGTAGGGATTAAAGGAAGTAGTTACATTTTGGTGTAAGGTCGGCTGTTTGCTATGGTCGACAAGACCTTTCCACATGGAACTCCAATCTTATGGCTCGTGAGGGTGGATTTGGTGGGCAAAGCTTCATCTCGCAGGGGTTTCAACCGGTTCGGGGTAGGGGTAATTTTTGTGGGTCCCGGGGACTTGGGTTCTATAGAGGCAATAGAATAAGGGGCGCCATTTCCCATTAAGGTGGAGGTCCTGCGGGGTATGCTTTGCTGGTTTACTGGCCTTGCCATCAAGAATGGGATATTACAAGGATTTCAGGGGGGGGGTTCCTATAAAGTCCACCATGGGAGGGGTAGTGGGGTTGCAAGAACCTGCAATCAGTTCAAGGTAAAAAGGACATCCTGGAGGTTTTGGTGAAGAAGGAGTGTTGGGCGGGGTGTTTATTGGGTCCTTTTGACAGTCCAGCTTTCAGTAGTTACAAGGTGTCACCTTTGGGGTTAGTGCTGAAGAAGCGGGCTGGGGAATTCAGACTGATACATCACTTGTCGCATCTGGAAGGGAATTCAGTGAATGATTTTATTGCGGATGAGGAGGTTAGGGTGCATAATGCAAACTTGGATGATGCTGTGAAAGTGATTAGGGAATTTTGGGAGCCATGGCTGGTTAAGTTTGACAATGAGTCTGCTTTTCACTTGTTGCCTATTAGGAGTAAGGATTGTCTGTTACTGGGGATGCGGGTAGGCGATAAGTACTACTTCGATAAAGCTATGCCTATGGGTTGTTCAGTGGCATGTGCAACTTTTGAGAAGATCAGTACGGCATTGCATTGGATTTGGTAGCAGAGAGTGGGAACTCCAAAGGCAGTGTATTATTTAGATGATTTTCTGCTGGTGGGCGAAGGAACGGTAGGAGCACAGGAGGGGTTGCGGGAGTTTACGAGCATGTGTGAGGAGTTGGGGGTACCGTTGGCTCAGCAAAAGATGGAAGGTTCAGTGAGAGCCTTAGAATTTCTGGGACTAATGGTTGATGTGGAGTGGGGACTGTTTTGCCTACCCAAGGATAAGATAGAGAGGCTTCGATCAGCAATACGTTTGGTGCTGGGCAAGGATAAGATTCGGATTTGTTCTGTCATGGAGTTGTTGTGACTTTTGAATTTTGCCTGTCGGGCTGTGCATGCAGAGCGAGCCTTCTGTAGGTTGGTTGCTTATATGTTGAAAGGGGGTCGGAGTAAACACCATTGGATTAGGGTGACCAAGCTGGTGCGGGAGGACCTGGTGTTGTGGGATGGTTTTGTGCAACAATTTAATGGCATCTCTTTCTGGCAGTCAGACTGGGTGGAGCAGGAGGAATTTCAGTTGTTTATGGATGCAGCTGGGGTGCCGGTATAGGGGCCTATTTTGGGGGTCGGTGGTTTGCGGCTGAGTGTATTTCTTTGAAGCCTGTATTGAAGCATAGAGCACAATTTATTTGAGAAGAGGACAGAAGTTACATCAATTCATAGTATTAATATATTAACAACGTTATTATGACCATTGGTACACATATATTAATAGGTCATATATATTTATGTATAAAAACACACATATATACATTATTTATTATTTGTCACAAATATTGTATATACAAAAATATTCAATACTACAACAGGTTTAACTTTTAATTTAGTATTTAGAACTATGTAAAACAGCAAGTTGTTCATTAATATTTATATTACAATAAGATGTGTAGGTTTGGTTTTGCACAACAGTTTATTAGTAGAGTATATTTTTCATGTATATATTTTTTATGTTATTGTTTATTTTATTATTTGTTTGTTATTTTATTTAAGGTGAACTTTTTTATGAAAAAGTTTATCACAAGAAAGTAACTTGTTCACCATTTGTTAGAAGAATTGTTAATTGATAGATAATTTAATTGATTAATTGAGGTATAGTGTTATTTAAGTAAGTCAACTGGGTGTGTTTATCATTGACTCTGATGAAGCCAGTGTTACTGGAGAAAGCGCTCAGTCAGTGTGCTTTACTGGATTAAATTGCATTTTTTCTACTTCTGGTCTGTGCCTTATTGTCGGATTTGCCAGTCCTGTGGTTGATTTTAACTACATTACGTTTCCTTTCTAGAGTTGATGCCTATATGGGCAGCTTCTGTTGTGTGGAAGGAGCATTTGAGAGACAAAAAAGTAGCTTTTCATTCGGACAATATGGCTGTAGTGAGGGTATTACAAAAGAAGATGGCTAAGTCAGGCTTATTGTTGTTGGTATTATGTAAATTGGTTTTGCAGAGCCAATTAATAAATTTTTCCTTTACAGGAGTGCATGTGCCTGGCATAAAGAATGAGACTGCTGATAGCTTGTCCTGATTTCAGTTTTGCAGGTTTTGAGGGTTGGCTCCATGGGCGGAGGAAGTGCCAGAAACCCTGCCAGAGGTGGTGTAGAATCTTGGGTCAAGGTAGCCAGGTGGTTGGTACAGCATTCCTGGGCTCCTTCTATGAGGAAGGCATATGGTAGGGCTCTTTCTGATTTTACTCAGTTTGTTTTGCTGTTACCAGAAGAGGAGGGGGTGTGGTTGGAGGAATTACTATTGCAATATGTAGCTTGTGCTTGGGGGATAGGCAAGGCTTTGCAGACGATCAAGGTGGATTTGGCTGCTATTAGCATTTTCGCTAAGGTAGCGGGGTTGCAAGATTTCACCAAGTCTTGGACATTAGGGCAAATGTTGAGGGGTTGGAGAGAGTGGTGGTGGAACGTAGGGACATTCGATGGCCGCTTACGAGGGTTATATTGAAAGTTTTGTTGAGAGGATTAGGGTTTTTACAAAGGGGATCTTTGGATTACTTCATGTGGGGGCACATTGTATACATGGTTATACTTTGGCGCCTTCCGTGTTTCTGAGTTGTTAGGTTCTTATGTTGGAAGGATGTTATCATAGGTGAGGGAAAGGTTATTATTGCATTAAGGAAGAGTAAGACAGATCAATTGGGTAGGGGATGCTTGGTGGTGATTAAACCTGACAGGGATCCTAGCCTTTGTCCAATAACATGAGCTAAAGAATTCATGAGGAGGCAGAAGGGGAGTGTAGATGAGTTAATTTTTTGTTCAATGGATGGGAAGGTGGTATTGAGTAGTAGATTCATAGGTTTGGTGAGGAGGGTTTTACGTTGAATGGGATTTCCAGTGGATAGGTTTGCAGCTCACTCGTTTAGGCTCAATAGGGCATCAGATTTAGCTAGACAGAGTAGTTCCATTGAAGTGATTAAGAGATTCGGGAGGTGGCCTTCAAATGCATTTTTATCATATATTAGATAAAGTCATTGGCCTGATTAATAACTTTCTTTTCGGGAAGCATATTATCATCTTGGGGCATTAATATGTCCACTGGGCAGAGAAGCGTGCATTAGTCAGGGAAGATGGGATAAATTTGGGTTTATCACATTTAGGGTGGTCAGTGACTTGGCATGGGGCTACGGGTTTTAGGTGGGATAGGTTACTGCATGTATTCGAGAAGGTTAAATTGAAGGTGTGGTGTCCTTGTATATTAATAATTCATTTGGGGGGCAATGATTTGGGCATTCTTTCCAAAAAGCGATTAGTGGATTTTATTCTTAAGGACTTGCTGAGATCACAGTTGTTGTACCCGGGTATGGAAATTGTTTGGTCAGAGTTGGTTCCTCATTTGCGCTGGAGGAATGCTTATAGTTATAGGGCAATGGAAAGGATCAGGAGGTTCATCAATCAAAGACTGGCTAGACAGTTAAGAATTTTGGGGATGCATACCATTGAACATAGAGATTTTGGGGATGGAGAGGAGGTTTGGTACCGAATGGATGGGGTCCATAGTAATGAGGTAGGATTGGATCTGTTTAATCTGCATTTGAATCTCTTTTTGGAGGGTATGGTTGGTGCTAGGGTTTAAGAGGGGGAACAGCCTGGGGATCAGGCTGGTGGCTGAGAAGAGGGACAAGATTGTCCTCTTCTGTTCCCCCTCTAAGGAAGGTGGTTATTCATTGGTTAATGATTGTTTGGTCAGGAGGTGAGCAGGTACGCTGCCTGTTTAAGTGCTGGGTGAGTAGGTACGCTGCCCCAGTGGAGGAGGTATCAGGGTGAGTAGGTACGCTGCCCTGAGGTATATTTGTCCAGGGTGAGTAGTTACGCTGCCCTGAGATCATTGCTGATGAAGATAATTGATGTTGTTTTGTGTGCATAAGTTCATTGTACAAAAATGTTCAATAAAGGTCGTCAAATGGCTTTATGTGTTTGGTGTGGTATATTTAGAGGGGGGCCAGGATGACTAGTTACAAAAGTACCAGTGCTCGAATACTATAATGTGAATAAGCCCACTGTATTACAAACAGCAATCAGACAACAAAGTGGTTGAGATTTTACATAAAAAAAAAAAAAATTGCAGATGATCAAAATATAGATGGTCAGACAGAAAAGCAAATGTTAGCAACAGAGTACTAATGTGAATATTTTCATGACTATGTATATGACAAAGAACTTAAACTGGAAACAGGTTGTAAGCTCTTGCAAAGCATATTCAGAACGTTTTATAAAAAGTGCATCTTACATTGTATAACTTGGTACTGAATCTACAAAAGTATGATCGGAAAGTGAAATACAGACTACACAAGGACCCATATACAACTTCTTCTTCTTTCGGCTTTTCCCGGTTAGGGGTTGCCACAGTGGATCACCTGTCCGCTCATGATTGGCAGTGGAGTTTTACAGTTTTGAGTTGCCAGCCCAGCGCCCAACCTTCCACAGAAGGAAAACACATGCACGTACTCACGCCTAGGGCCAATTTAGAGTGTCCAATCCATCTACAGCATGTCTTTGGGACGAAACCAGAGCACCCGGAGGAAACTCACGTGACCACAGGGAGGACATGCCATGCAAACTCGGCACAGAAGGCATCCCAGCAGAGGATCGAACTGGAGAACCTCTTGCTGTGAGGCGGAAACGCAAACTACGGCACCACCGTGGCTGCCAAAGGACCCATATACATCAGATATGTGAAATAAAGCATTTTTAACAGAGATGCTGAGATCACTGTGGGAAAAAGTGGGCATACCTTAGCAACATTGTCATTATTGACAAAAGAAAAAGTAAAAGATATACCCATATGTACTTAGAATTAAATTGCTGAAATAAGTTACAGTGTGGGACTTGCTTGAGCAGAAGTCCCTGGGAAGGAAATAAATTTAGTTTTATTTTTTATTGTAATGAAATAATACATTGTATCCAAGGTTTAATGTTCAAAGCTGACAAATGTGAAGTTCATACAATAACAACAAACAAAACAGAAATGCTAACTGATGTATTGTGGATGCCCTGGAAGTGAAAAGTATTTTCTTCTGTGGCACTGAGTGGACATGGATTTATTCCAATGTAAAGTATATGTCAACATTATTATTCTAATTTACCTGAAATAACAAAACTAGCAGACACAGCAAGTGCAAGTGTAACTATTGCTATGCCTATATTCTTGAGATGGAGTACCTAATGTCATCATATCTGATAATTGTTGACAATACAAAATTAAGAAGTTCAGATCTGTCCATGAGTAGAAATTTAACTATATAATGTCTAATTTGCACTACCTGCAGGTGACTGGACCAGTAGAAAGCACTATTTAAAGAATGAAAAAAAAAGGCAGTAGCAAAAACTGAGAGGATTGTCATCTCACAATTTTAGAATATAACAATACTTCATTACAGCAGCTCACATTCTTATGAGTTCAAACTGCAATAGGGAAAAGGTTGAAAAGAAAATTTGCTACTTTAGCCACATTGCCAGTGACTGAAATGCAGTGCAAAACAAATAAAAAATCTGGAGAGATATCAGCAAAACAAAAACTACAGTAGATAATTAAATTTGAAAAGACATATAACAAACTTATGAAAGCCATGGCAAATTTTGTTGCCCGAAGGCGAAGTGTTTGATCAAGCAGATGAACAAAGATCTTATGTAACTCATGGGAAAGACAGAACGTGCAGGCACTGATATAAAACAAGACATCAAAAGGTTATGGATGAAGAGCAACAATCAGTATCAGACCCAGTGCCTTCACAAATCAAAGCGAGATAACAGGAACTGTGACAGTCAGGAGTGGCACAGAAAGGTACCTCATGCACTTCCAAAAAAAGTTAATAGTGTAGTAAGAACTGTCGGCAAAGAAAGATAAGCTGTTCAAAGACAATAGCCCCATTTAATTCTCCAGATATGAAAGATGACTGAAGAAGCCAGATAGATATATATGCAGTTTCAGAGTTGATCAACTACTAAAGATGATAATGTTGCATTGCTGAAAAGACCTTTTGAATGGTATGGAAATGATGGTTCATGCAGAAGCCCATAACATGTTTAGTATAGCATTAAAAATAATTTTAAATAATCACTGTGTACATGCTACCTCACAGGATGCATAGAAAACAAGTACACATTATAATTTGGAAGGGATATAGACCAATGGTATAATCTGGCCAACATTCAAAGACGTTTAGTGCACTACTCAAAGGAAATCAGCATGGGTAGCAGCAATGTTTAGGGTGTGGGGCATTCTAAGACAAAGACAGTGAGGTTACTCAAAAATGGCAAAATAGTATGGTATGTATTGCAGGCTAATGAGAGCATAATGAATTGGAAATGAGAATCTGTAAGCAAATGAGTCATGTGGTGTTTACAAACAATGACACCCAGCATGGTGGACCCACTTCAAAATGCATAAAATAGGTATGCTGTACCATGATTCATGCCCAATTTTTTTTCAACAAACATGGTGTACACAAGGTGAGTGATGCTTAGATTAGCAGCAGCAGCAATAGCATGTCACCATGTTTATTTTTATTTTATTTATTTTGCTTTTGTTTACTGGGTTTGTCCAACTGGGTTTAGTCAGAAAAGACTTTTCAGTGGAGGCCTGAGGAGAAAAGCTCCAACGTAGTACAAACATTTTTAAACAGACATTCAGTAATACACATGAACAGACATTAACAATTACACATACATATGTTAATTATATTACATTGACATGAAATACAGGCAAAACTATAATACTATAAATGATACTTATGCATTAGTGGATATTAAACATTAAGCATCTGAAGAGGTATATTAGTGAGTCTGTCAAATAGATACTATATAGGGTGATTAGTGCTTACAGGTTCATATAAATGGAGGTGAGGGAAAGAACTAGGTAGGCTATAAGATGTTAATATTGTAGTTAGTTGGGGGGGGGTAAACAGGTTCATGGACAATTATATAAGGTTTATAACAGAACTACAAAAGTTTGGGGATGAGCACTGAGACAAAATAAGTATATGGCTGGGAGATGCTAGTAAAACGTTTTAGGTACTGCTGAAGTCTGGTTGTGGGGCATACGATTCTGAATTAAAATAAATGGATGGATGATATGGCAAGGTGGAAATAACAGTGGCATTTACCCTGGAGATGTACAGGAGCAGATCCATTATTTTGACTGGTAAAGTTTTAGTTGTGTTTTAAATGAGTTTTTCTGAATGGATTTCAGTGATATTAGGATGTGCTTCCATAGTTTAGCTACGCTATTAGAACATAGAGTCACCAGCAGGATTAGTTGGTTTGGTTATAGTGATTAGTGAGTTTTCTCTAGTGTATAAAATTCTATGGGGGGCAGTGTTGTATTAAAGATCATGCAACTTTCTTCTGAGATAACTATATGGTTTTATGCTCTGTGAATAAGTTATTCAGATTTTTTTCATGTGTTTTACAGTGATTTCTTCACCACAAATGTTGGCTCTCCATAGACATATGACTGTAGTATTTCTTGTCGTTGCATAGTCACATTAACATTCTGATGACACAAAGCCGGATCAGTCATGTATTTCCTGTTTCAGTGTTTCAATACACTGCATATTTTATTTCCTTTTTGTTATTTATTTGTTTCCTCTTTGTTTTTTATTTATTTAAGTATGCACATTTTACAGAATTACTGCACTTGGGCTGAATGCAATGTGTGAAAATGTTACCAGAGCAACAGGTTTTGCATCAACATGCATTTTCTGAACATTAAGTACTAAACGCTATTGTATGACATTATTGATTGATTGTAATACTCAGTGAATTATCAAAAAAAACAAAAGGTTTACAATGGAGAGATAGGGCAAAAACATGAGGAAAGTCAGGGAGTTCTGCAAAAAATCAGGGACAAATGAGATGTATGATCAGGGATGCTAGGTGGAATCAGGAAAAATTGAGATGTGTGGATTCATCTTTGTAAAACAGTTTAACAGAAGCAACTTTCACATTTTTCTCTCAAACAAAAACAATTACCAGCAGGTTTTGCATCACCAACAATGTTTAATTCACCTTAAACTGAAAAAAATAAAAAAAAAATGCCCAGGTAGAAAAAAAAATGGTCTTTGTATTACTTCCTCTCTCTTGCTGACTTGCTTCAGATGCTTCTGACCCCAACCAGTCGTGAGGTCAGCGTTTCTGCAAGGAAGCAAAATGTCCTGCAGAGGAATCAATGAAGGCAGAGCATTTTATGGCTGTTCAAGACACTTTTAGAAAGATATTTTTATTAAAAAGAAAAACAAGACTGGATATTTGAATGAGAGAAAAGTGCAGTTGTGTACAATTACCATAAATGTAGATGTTTGAGTGTATACACTGTTGCAGTCATTACACCTGGGTTATCTGCCTGCAGGTAGCCCTCAGTCAGTCCAAATACCAAAGACTTAGTATTTTTGTGTCGGATGCTGTCACTTCTGCCATGATGTCAGGTCATCAGGGGTATAAAAACAGGCAGCCGACAACATTACATCAGTTTTTCTTGCCCCAAATTTCAGGAGCCCACAAATAGGGAGCTAGTATATGGTGGGGAAAAGACCACCAGTAAAAAGTAAATACCAGTAGGAATAGCCATAGAGAGGAGAGATAGAGAGACAGAGAAAACCAGGGGGCCGGAGTGAGGGAAACCAGGACTGCAGCAGTGAATACACTCGAACATCTACATTTATGGTAAGTGTACACAACTGTACTACGTTCTTCGTGTTTCACTGTTGCAGTCTTCACACTTGGGTTGATTCCCAAGAGGAAGGGTGGAGGCAGTCAAGAAGAGTTAGGGCTGGCTAGTAGGCCCTGCAAGACTGCTGTAGCAAATCCTGCCCTGGATTTGGAAAAGATAGGCAGGTGGTAATGCTTAGTGAAGGTGTGTACAGAACTCCAGGTGGCAGCTTCCAGTATTGCCCCTTGTAGGGACTCCCCTGAGAAATGCTGTAGAGGAAGATGTAGCTCTAGTGGAATATGTTCTGACCCCCTGAGGGGTTGGTTTTCCATGGTGCTTGTAGCAAAAGTGGATGCAGTATGCTATCCATTTGGAAATGGTTTGTTTTGAAATGGCCTTGCCCTCTACCCCTGTTGCAAAGCTTACTAGCAGCTGGTCAGATTTTCTAAAAGGCTTAGTCCTATCAAGGTAGAACCTGAGCTGTCTGTGCACATCCAAAGAGTGCAGGATCCTTTCCCCTTTATTTTGAGGATTAGGTAAGAAGGTTGGCAAATGGATGGATTGGTTGAGAGCCACACTGGACACCACTTTAGGCATAAAGGAAGGGTTAGTTCTGAGGGAAACCCTGTCAGCATGGAAAATAATGAAGGGTTCCACAGTCATCCATGCTTGTAACTCAGACACTATTCTAGCTGAAGTGATGGCTAGAAGCAAGGCTGTTTTCCAAGAGAGGAATTTTAACACTGCTGAAGCAGCAAGTTCAAAAGGGGGAAGCGTGAGCTTTTCCAGAACAAAGTTAAGGTCCCAAGCAGGGGTGGGTGCTCTCCTTGGTGGCATTGAGTTGTTTGCCCCTCTCAGGGACTGTTTGATGAGAGGGTGAGAGAATAGAGGTAGCTCAGTATTGTAATGAGCCGAAATGGCAGAGGCATAGATCTTAATGGAGGAGAAGGATAGGCCTCTGTGTAGTAGTCCTGCTAGGTAATCCAGAATGCAGGTAAGGAGGGCAGTGCTGTGTCCTTTCATTTGGAATGAATCCAAGAACCATACCTTTTCCACTTTTCAGCATAGGATTTCCTAATACTGGGCCTTCTGGCTTCAAGGGTGACATCCAGCGCCTGCTTGCTTAGGGTTGCTGGTGGGGTACTTAAGGAATAAGCCAGGCTGCAAGATTTAGGATTATTTGCAATTGTGGATGCAAAATCTGTCCCTCCTGCTGAGAAAGGAGGGTTCGCGTCTGGTGTAGGTGCCAGGATGGCACCGTTGTCAGGCTGCACAGAAATGGGTACCAGTGCTGGCATGGCCAGTCCAGGGCAATCAGAATTGTCCTTGGCCTGTCTTGTTTTATCTTGAATAATACTCTTGAGATAAGGAACATAGGGGGAAAGGCATAGATTGAAAGGTTTTCCCATTGAAAGGATAGGGCATCCACCTTCCAGGCCCTGCTGTGAGGGTTCCTGGTGCAGAATTTGCTTAACTGGTGGCTGTCGGGGGAGGCAAAGAGATCCAACTCTGGGGTCCCCCATTTCTGGATCAAAAGGTTGAAAGTGCTGGGCTCCAATTTCCAATTGTGTGGGTCTAGGATATTTCTGCTTAAGTTGTCTGCCAGTGAATTTTGTTTGCCTGGCAGGAATTGAGCTTGTAGATGAACTTGGTTGTCCAAGGCCGTGTTCCACAGGGCCATGACTAACCTGCACAGTGGGTAAGAATGGGTTCCCCCCCTTCTTTTTGATGTACCACATAACTGTGGTGCTGTCTGTTTTTATCAGCAGTTGTCCTGGGAAGAGTAGGTATCTGAAAGCTGCCAGGGCATTCTGTACAGTTACCAGCTCTTTTTGATTGATGTTCAAAGAATTTGCCTTTGGCTCCAGTGGCCCTGAATACATTTGCCCACCAACTGAGCCCCCCATGCAAAATCTGATGTGTCTGTGGTTAGGGTCTGGGAGGCATGGAGTAAAGTGCAGTGCCTTGTTGTGGTTGCATGCTTCTGCCCATCAAAGGAACTCTGTCCTTAGACAAGGTATAATACGAATGACTGTTTTCAGGTCCTGAGAATGTTGACACCAAAGACTTTTTAAGTACCACTGAAGTATCCTCATATGCATTCTTGCATATGGAATTAGCAGAATACATGATGCTATGAACCCTAGGGCTTGCAGTATTTTTCTTGCAGAAAGCTGGGTTCTGGTGGCCATTTGTTTGAAGTAGTCTGTCAGATAGACCTGTTTTTCTGAATTGAGGAATGCCATCTGGTAAGTTGTGTCCAAGCTTGCTCCCAGGAATAAAATCTTTTGACTCGGTACCAGTTGTGATTTCTTTTCATTGATGGTGTGCCCCAATGAAGTTAGAAAGATTTTTACAAATGCCAGGTGCTGAAGCAGCAACTTCTGACTGTCCACCTGAATAAGGCAATCGTCCAAGTACGGGTAAATTTGGATATTTCTCTGCCTGCAGTATGCAGTGGCTGGAGCCAGGCATTTTCTGAATACCCTGGGCACAGTAGATAAGCCAAAGGGAAGTGCAGAGAACTGATAATACATAGATCCTGCTCTGAAGCGTAGATATTTCCTGCATGACTCCCTTAAGGGGATGTGCAGATTGGCTTCTTTTAAGTCTAGGGTGACTAACCAGGCATCCTTGGCTAACATAGGGAGAAGCTGTTGCAGGGTAAGCATCTTGAATTTTGGTACCACCAGGAAGGTGTTGAGAACTGAAAGATTCAGAATTGCGTGCCAAGAGCCCTCTTTCCTGGGTACCAGGAATAGTCTGGAGTAGAATCCTTGACCCCTCTGTTCTCCTGGAACAGGCTGAATAGCTCTGATATTAAGCAGGGAAAGTACTTGGTTTTGAGCCTCTGCCCACTGATTTGGAGGAAGGTCTGGAAACCCACTTGGGGTTGGCAGTGAATGGAAATAAAATTTGTACCCCTGGGTTACAATGTAGCGGACCCATTGGTCCTGAGTGATGGACATCCAGTTTTTTGCATGAAGGGCAAGTTTTCCTCCTTGGGGCACAAGCAATTGGGTAGGGCTGGGAAGCAGAGTTGAGAAGTCATTGTGAGGTTTTTCCATAAGGAGGTGGCTTACCACTCCCTGCTCTAGGGGTGGGGGTGCTCCATTGTTTAGATCTCTGCGTACCCTGAGACTGTAGTCTGGGTGGTCTGTTTCCTCTGGGTCTTGTTTGGGAAGGCCTGGAGGGGGCTGGAAAAGACCAGTGTTTTGAAGGCGAATGCCTACTGAATCAAGGTGGTTGCACTTTTAGGAATTCTTTAACATTTTGCATAGATTTAGCCTTTTCGTCCATCTATTTAAGAACTTCTTCTGCTTTGGTGCCAAACAAACGGTCCTTATTTAAAGGAGCGTCTAGTAATTTAAATTTGACATGATCTGGCAAGGCCTGCTCCTTCAGCCAAGCATGTATTCTCAGTACAGAGCCAATGACTGCTGCCCTGCAAGATGCTTCCAGGGCATCAAGCCACACTGCAAAGTATGCTTACTAACTTGGTTTGCAGAGTGCATAAGTTCCTGCAATTCTTTATTTTCTGCACAATCTGGAAAAATTACCACTTTTTGTTTAATAAGTTCTATAATATGTTGCTAGTATTTCAGCATGTGAAAATGGCAATTCAATGCCCTGATAGCAAGAGTTGCAGAGGTATATACCTTCTTACCCCATCTGTCCAAAGCTCTGGAATCCCTTTCTGAAGGGATAGGATTTTTGGTTGTAGTACCCTTAATACCTTTAGGCCCCTGGGAAATGATCTCTGGATCAGCAGTAGGATTCTTGAAAAGAAACGTGTGAGAATCGGGTACTCTGTAGTACCTGTCTGGTTTCCTAGGGGCCGGAGGTAAAGTGTCTGGAGTAAGACTGGATTCCATGGAAACATCATCCACAACATCCATGACAGGGGGTACAGCTAAAGGCCTGTGTGAGGCATCTCTAAAAATTCTCTGAGTCTCTTTTTAGACTGAGGACTCTGGTCCACTAATGCCAAGACTATGGCATTCCCAATGGGAATGCTCTCTTAAAGTATGCAAGGTTTCACCAAAAGAGAAATCCTCTGAAGGGGAGGCAGAGGGAATGGATTCTGCTGCATCTGAATCCTTATAGGTGGATAGGGGCATGTCTTCATAATCAGAAAGGTCAGAGTTATCGGACTCCTGGTCTGCAGAACCTGAAGGGGACTGGAGTCTTTGTCTCTTAGCTGGGGAAGGCTGGCTTCCCCTAATCAGAGTAATAAGGTCTTCAGCCATTCTAAGCATTTGTTTTTGTGGCATGGGTGCCTGAGCATGTGCTTTGGTCATAGTTTTTCTAGGCGTAGTGCGTACTCTGAGCCACGGTAGTACAGCAGTAGTGTTGTTGCCTCACAGCAAGAGGTTCTCCTGTTTGATTCACGGCTGGAGTGCCTTCCGTGTGGAGTCTGCATGTCCTCCCTGTGGTCGAGTGGCCTCCGAAAGACATGTGTGAATGGGCGTGCCTTCGCTGAAGGTTGGGTGTCGGGCTGGCAACTCGGCACCATAAAAAAATCTACTGCCAATCATTAGTGGACCAGAGTTCCGCTGTGGGGACCCCTAACTGGGAAAAGCAGAAAAGACAAACAACAAGTGCATACTCTGGGCCTAAGAAACTCAGTAGTTTTGGTTAAAAAAGAAGTTGTCGGTTTGATTTGAACATCAGTAGGATTTAAAACTCCCTCAGAAGCCAGTGCCAGCACAGTGGCTCCGGACCCATCTAAAGTAGAGACATCCGCTGGTTTCAGAGTCGAAGAAGCATCTTGTGGCATACCAGACTCCGAATGGGTCTCAGCAGAGGCCTGCAAATCCACAGAAGGGGGCATCAGGGGCTGCAAAGGCACCTCACTGAGTACCGGTGGACTGGCGACTAGATTAACGGAAGCGTCAGTGGCGGTTTTGGACCTATGCGGTCTATCTCTGTCTTTATTTTTACATTTTTTCAGAAGATCGGTAGTCGGATGGCTTACCGAAGCCATTTCAGAATACAGAGATCGACAGCAAAAGAATTTAGCGACAAAGATAGCCTGACAACGAATGGTTCAGGTGTTAAACAAGGCACAAAACCGAATGCTAGGGACATCATGGTCTGGGCCTAAACAGGTGACGCAGTAAGAATGAAAGTCTCTGTGAGGTATTTGCTTTCCACAGAAAAGACAATTGTTAACTTTTTCTGACATCAGTTAGAGCAAGAAAAAAGGATCCCCAACGGGGTACTTAGCTTTAGAATACTTCAGGATTATTCAACTCGAAAACAAAATATTCAGGTAGTGGCCAACCGGCACTTGTGGACTGCTTCTGTTTTGGGCTCCGCCTTGGCAAGAAAGACTGATGTAATGGCGTTGGCTGCCTGTTTTTATACCCATGACAACCTGACATCATGGAAGAAGCAACAGCATCCGACGCAGAAATACTAAGTCTTTGGTATTCAGGCTGACTAAGGACTACAGTACAGTTTTGTACCTACCATAAATGTAGATGTTCGAGTGTACACCCTGCTGCAGTCATCACACTTGGGTTATCCTGTCGTCAGGCAGTCCCGCAGTAGGCTGGAATTCCAAAGTCTTGGTCCGGCATCGGTTGTTGTCGCTTCTTCCCTGACTTCAGTGCGCCAGGGGTATATATAATGCAACCGACACCATTTTCTTCAGTTTTTCTTGTCCCAGATGTCAGGTGCCCCCAAAAAGGTGGTCAGAAATTAGTACCAAATTGAGTAAACTTGCACAGACACAAAATCCCTCAGCTATAAGCAAATACATCAGGAAGGTATTGAGAGATTTAGCCAGTAGGTCAGAGGGGATGGAGGGAGGGTAACCTGGACTGCAGCAAGGTGTACACTCGAACATCTACATTTATGGTAGGTACAAAACTGTACTATGTTCATTGTGTTACCCTGCTGCAGTCATAACACTTGGGTGAATCCCAAAGCTAAGGATGGGTGGAGGTATCATAGAGGGTTAGAGAAGGCTAGAAGGCCCTGCAGAACTGCAGTGGTGAAGCCCGCCCTGGTCTTAGAGTAAAGTGGTAAGTGATAGTGTTTGGTAAAGGTGTGTACTGAACTCCAAGTTGCAGCTTCCAAATTCTCCTTGGTTGGAAACCCCCTGAGAAAGGCTGTAGAAGTAGCTGTTGCCCTGGTAGAGTGGGGCCTAATGGTAGCAGGAACTGGTTTTCCATGATGGGTGTAGCAAAAACGTATGCAATGACCTATCCATTTGGAAATGGTTTGCTTTGATATAGCCTTCCCTTGAGAAAGCTGTAGCATAGGATGCAAAGAGCTGGTCAGATTTTCTGAAAGCCTTAGTTTTGTCCAAGTAGTAACGAAGTTGCCTGTGAATGGCCAAGGAATGCAGGAGTCTCTCACCTTTGTTCTGTGGATTTGGGAGGAAGGTGGGTAAGTGGATGGTTTGATTTAAAGCCACACTGGAAACCACCTTAGGCATAAAGGAAGGATTAGTTCTTAGAGAAACCCTGTCTTGATGAAAAATGAGGAAAGGTTCCACTGCCATTAGTGCCTGTAGCTCTGAGACTCTTCTAGCTGAAGTTATTGCTAGCAGCAGGGCAGTCTTCCATGATAGGAACTGAAGATCCGCAGAGAAAGCTGGTTCAAAGGGAGGTAGTGTTAGTTTTTCCAGAACAAAATTGAGGTCCCATGTTGGTGTAGGTGCTCTCCTGGGTGGTCTAATGTTTTATGCCCCTCTGAGGAACTGCCTTAGAAATGGATGTGAAAATAAGGGTGGATCCGTGTTGTAGTGGGCCGAAATAGCTGAAGCATGGATTTTAATGGAGGAGAAAGAAAGTTCTTTGTGCAACATTTCAGTTAAATACTGTAGAATGTGAGGCATGTGAGGCTGAATTGTGTCTTGGCCTTTAGATTGTTTCCAGGCACAAAACCTTTTCCATGTGTCTGAATAAGCCTTCCTGGTGCTTGGCCTCCTAGCTTCCAGAATAACATTCATAACTGCTTGGGAAAGAGGAGCTGGCTGGATGCTTAGTTGATTTGCCATGCAGCCAGATTTAAGGTTTTGAGCTGGCTGTGAAGAATCTGATTGTTTTGTTGTGTGAGTAAATGGGAAGTTTGTGGTAATATCCATGGTGGGCCATGGGCCATATTCCTCAAGAGCGGGTACCAGTGCTGGCGTGGCCAATCTGGGGCTATGAGAATCAGTCGAGGTCTCTCCTTTTTGACTTTCAGAAGTACCTTTGTGAGGAGAGGCAATGGAGGGAAGGCATATACTGTCAGGTTTTTCCAAGTGAAAGAGAGTGCGTCCACTTTCCATGCTTGATGGTGAAATGCCCTTGTACAAAATTTTGCCAGTTGATAGTTTTGAGGGCTGGCAAACAGGTCTATGTCTGGAATGCCCCATTTTTGAGTTATCATTGCAAATACTTGTGGATCTAGTTTCCACTCGTGGGGATCCATGATGTTTCTGCTGAGGTCGTCTGCCAATGTATTCTTCTGTCCTGGCAGGAATTGAGCTTGTAACTGAACTTGGTAAGCCAGAGCTGTGTTCCATAAGGTCATAGCTTGCCTGCACAGAGGGTAGGAGTGAGTACCCCCTTTGTTTGTTTATGTACCACATTACTGTGATGTTGTCCGTCTTTATTGTCAGTTGTCCTGGATGTAATAGATCCTTGAAGGCTGTCAGAGCTTTCTGTACAGCTAGCATCTCTTTTTGATTGATGTGCAGATTCGTTTGATCTGCAGTCCATATGCCTTGAATGCACTGTCCTGCCATGTGAGCCCCCCAGGCGTAATCTGATGCATCTGTCGTGATAGTTTGCCTGGTTGGGGGCAAGGTGAAAGGCTGACCCTTGTTGAGGTGACATGCCTGTGACCACCATAGAAACTCCTGTTGTAGGCAGGGAATGAGAGATATCATTGTGTCCAAGCTGTGGCTGTGTTGAGACCATATGCTTTTTAGGTACCACTGTCATTTCCTCATATGCAGCTTTGCAAATGGTATTAGTAGATTGCAAGATGCCATGAAGCCCAAGGCCTGCAGAATTTTTCTTGCAGTTAATTGGGCCTTTGTTACCATTGTTTTGAAATATTGAGTCAGTTGTAGTTGTTTGTCTGGCGTTAGATAAGCCTTCTGGGCCATTGTATCCAAGCTGGCACCCAGGAATGTCATATTTTGTGAGGGTACTAGTTTTGACTTCTTTTCATTTACTGTGTACCCCAAGCAATTTAGTAGATGTTTCACAAAAGCCAGATGATGTAATAGAATGTCCTTGCTTTCTGCTTGGATGAGGCAGTCATCCAGGTATGGGTATATTTGAATTCCTCTTTGTCTGCAGTATGCAATTACTGGTGCCAGGCATTTTGTGAAGACTCTGGGCGCAGTAGATAAGCCAAAGGGCAGTGCAGAGAAATGGTATTGGGTTGAACCTGCAATGAAATGGAGGTATCTTCTGCAACTTTGTCTGATAGGGACATGCAGGTATGCCTCCTTGAGGTCCAACGTTACTAGCCATGCTTCCTTGCCCAACATGGGAAGAAGCTGCTGTAGTGTTAGCATCTTGAATTTGGGTACTTGCAAGTAGGTGTTTAGAATTGAAAGGTCCAGAATTGGTCTCCAGGCATTGTCCTTTCTGGGCACTAGAAAAAGTCTTGAGTAAAATCCTTGACCTTGCTCTCGAGTAGGTACCAGTTGAATGGCTCTCGTGTCCATGAGAGCTGTAATTTGTTTTTGTGCCTCTGCCCATTGATTTTGTGGCAGGTTTGGCATTCCTCTTTTCATTGGCAAGGTGTGAAAATGGAATCTGTATCCTAGTAAAATTATGTCTAGGACCCATTTGTCCTTTGTGACAATGTGCCAGTTGTCTCAAAAAAGTGCGAGTTTTCCTCCCAAGGGGGCTGCCAAGAGAGTGTTGCTTGGCCAGATGAGGTGCAAGTCATTGAGTTTGTCTTCTGGTAGATTGGGACCTGTCTTCTCCTCCTTTCTGTGTTGTAGTGCCCTATTGGCGAGGTTTGTACTGGGCTTGTGGTTGTCCTCTGCCCCTTGGGCATCTGTATTTACCCCTCTGTGGTCTGTCTGTAGCTGGAAAGGACCAATTTTCTGTTGGCCAGTTTCTGCTGAAGCGAGGGGGCTGTACCTGTAGGAAATCTTTGACTGTCTGCAAAGATTTTGCCTTATCCTCCATTTTCTTTAAGACTTCTTCTGCTTTAACTCCAAAAAGAACATCCTGCCGTAAGGGAGCATCTAGAAGTTTTGCTTTAACCTGATCAGGTAGAGTTTGTTCCTTTAACCAAGCATGCCACGTATAACAGACCCAGTGACAGCTGCTCTGCAGGAGGCCTCCAAAGAATCAAACCCACATTGTAAGGTATGTTTGCCCACCTGTTCAGTGGCATGCAACAAATCCTGCATTTCTTTCAATTCAGATTGTTGAGGGAGAGTGGTCATTTTTTGCTTTAACTGAGAGATTAGAAATTGCTGATACTTAAGCATGTGAAACTGGCAATTTAGTGCCCTCATAGCTAGAGTGGCTGAGGTGTAAACCTTTTTCCCCCACCTGTCTGGTGCTCTGGAATCCCTCTCAGAAGGTACAGGACTTTTAGCCATAGAAGCCTTAGCCCCCTTTGGACCCTGGGAGATTGTCTCTGGGTCAGCAACAGGGCTTTTGTAAAGAAATTTGTGGGAATCAGGCACTCTATAATATCTGTCAGGCTTAGCCGGAGCAGGAGGAAGAGAATCAGGGTTAAAACTGTATTCTAAGTAAACATCATCCACAAAGTCTAAAACTGGTGGGATGGCAAGTGGTCTGTGTTGGGGGAGTAAAAGAAACTCTCTGAGCCTTTTCTTCAAGTCAGAGTAGTCCTGACCTTCCCAGTGAAAATATTCTCTCATAGTGTGTAAAGTTTCCCCAAAGGAGTAGTCTTCAGGAGGAGAAGCTGAGGGAATGGAATCCTCAGCATCAGAATCTTCATAAGGGGAGAAGGAGTAATCTTGGTCCTCAGAGGAGTTTGAAGAAATGGACACTTGTTCAGAGGATGAATAATCTTCCTCTTGTCTAGGCCTTTTGTCAGGAGGGGGCTGGGAACCCCTGATTAAAGTGATCAAATCTTCAGCCATTTTGAGCATCTGTTTCTTAGGCATAGGGCCTTGAACAGGGGACTGAAGTGCAGTCTTTTTAGATTTAATAGGAGTCTTCGTCTTAGAAAATGATTTAACGGTGAGCGTCGTCGGTCTGAAAACGCCTTCAGAAACCGATGGCGTTTCTGCAGCACCGACATCTTTTTCAGCAATGTCGTCGGTGGGGCCTGAACTAAATGGCTGCATAGGCCTGGTACATTCCGTCAAAAAATCTGAAGCGGTCTCGGGTTCCAGATCTGCGGTAGTCAAGGGCTGTGTCGGAGCCTCACTGAGGACCGGAGAACCAGAGACCGGGCCAGTCGAGGCCTCGGAATCTGGCTTAGGACTGGGCTGTCTGTCCTTATCCTTGCGTTTTTTGTGCACGCCGGTAGTCGGTAGCTCCGACGGCATGGTGTAGTTAAATTTCCTACCAAAGTAGTGTCGTGCAAAATCAAATTGTCTTTTAATAGTATGCTTATTAAACCTAACACAAAAACGACAACTAGTGACGTCGTGGTCTGGGCATAGGTAAGGTATGCAATAAGAATGAAAGTCCTTATGAGGTATTTGCTTCCCACAAGAAATACAATTATTAACTTTTTCTGACATCGGTCTGAGGCAAGAAAATTTTCCCCAACGGGGTACTTAGCTTTATAGAAGACTTCGGTCTGAAATTCGAATTCGAAAATCTCAGTAGTCGGCCGACCGGCACTTGCGAACTGCTTCTGCTTCGGGCACCGCACGGCAAGAAAGACTGGAGAAAATGGCATCGGTTGCATTATATATACCCCTGGCGCATTGACATCAGGGAAGAAGCAACAACAACCAACGCCGGACCAAGACTTTGGAATTCCAGCCGACTGCCGGACCGCCTGACGACAGGATAACCCAAGTGTGATGACTGCAGCAGGGTAACACGATGAACATCTGCAGGCAGATAATCCAAGTGTGATGACTGCAACAGTAAAACGCAAAGAACATCTGCAGCCCAAGAAAACAACTAATAAGGACATGCATCTTCACAACAAGACAGGCTAATTTAATTTCAGCAGTGTCAATATTATCTTGCTAAAGGCTAGAGAACGTTTTGGCTTACAAAGAAGTCTGTATATTACAGTCAGCTGAGAAAGAGCTAGGTGATGTAGCAGTTCTAACCAGTTTAATTAGCTGAGGACCAGGCATTCTGTTGTGATAATAGACTACAGAATTGATTATTTTATTATATATATAACATTGCTCATGACTGAACAGTTGTGAGACATGAAGGTTACTGAAGACAGTAGCAACATAGAGGAGAGATGGCATTAAGAAAATAGAGGTTGTCCATATGGCTTTGTCAGTGAGGTAGGGTTTTACTTTGTGTAATGTTCCTAGCTGTTGAGTTTTCGTAACCATTTGTGATATGTGGCGGTTGAATTTCAACTAACAACTTATAATGATGCCCAGTAATTTGTGTGTTTTTCTTGCTCTATCATAGTGCTTCTGGCTGAGGAGACAGTGAATAGTGTTGTTTTGGTAGATGTGTTTTGGAGTAAAGAGCAGGGTATAGTAGTAGTTGTGAATTACTTAGCTATGTTTCAGACAATAAAAAGGCATTTTGTATAAGGTCTTTGAATTTAGATGGAGAAAATTGGCAGAGCAGATTAGGGTAGAGTCATCGATGTATTGAACTAGGGTAGCATTTTTTGTAGCAGTGTAGAGGTCGTTGATGAATATTATCAGAAGTACAGGACCTAGTACTGATCTTTGTGGGACACCAATAGTTACAGGCAAGAAGGTAGAAAAATCAGTTTTCCATTTCACTGTTTGTGCTCTGCTTGAGAGGTGGTTATGGAACCATTGCAGTGAAGAGTTGGTGAGCCCTAAAGATGACAGTTTCTGGAAGAGTTTCTAGTAGGAGATGGTATCAAAAGCTTTTAATAAATCTAGCAAGGTAGTAAAAACTAGGCTTCCTACATTTTATGGGTTTTGACAGTATTAATTAAATAGAGTAAAGCAGCAGTTGTGCTGTGATGAGGACAAAAGCTTTGCCGGGTTGAAGACCAAAACTGGTTATCTATTTCTCATCCAGGAAAAAAGAAGTCATTGTTCCCCCCTACTCGTCACTTATTAGACCCATTATAGAGTACAATGCCCCTTTTGGTATGTACCTCACAAGACATCTACAACAACTAGAAAGGCCACAAAAATACCTCACAAAGAGGATTACCGGCCTCAAACAGATGCCCTACGCAGACTGTTTCAAAAAACCCCGGCTTTACTTCGTCACATATCACCTACTCAGAGGCGATCTCTGCCTAACATACAAAGCTATGTCAAACCCAGAGCTGTTGGACATGCTCCACTTAAAGAAATCCCAATCCCTCCGAGCTACATGCTCTAGGGACCTAAACCTTTTCACCACAATAAACGGAACATGCTGGAGGTATATATTCCTGTCCCAGAGACTTCCGATACTCTGGAACAAACTACCTATCTATATCAAACAAAGCTCCTCATTAGCACTCTTCAAGAAAAATCTTAATGATTGGATGGGAGATAGGAAATTCACCCCAGGGATCACTTCTGTGGCTCTGCTCAACAAGGGCAGAGGAAAATAATTTTCTTGGGTGGCAAAAGCCAGGGTATGCTTTTGGCTAGGCTTATATAGGCCCTGGTGCCAATAGCCTAGCACATACCTATGAACCTATTAGATAGTTAAGAAGTTGCATATGAATGCATTTTTTCTAATATTTTTGATAGATTACATAAAAAGGCAAATGGCCTAAAGTCTGAAGAATCTGTATAGATTCCAGCCTTGTAGAGTGGAATAATGAATGATTGTTTGCCATAGTGATGGGAATTTATTTTCAGATATGGATCAGTTTATGTGTTATCATCTGCCAAGGAAGCCAGTGCCCAATGTTGTGCATATGTTCTGCAAAGCAGCCATTCATAGCAACAGATAAAGTACAGGCAGCACATGGCATGCCATCAGTCCAGAGCCAGTCCCAGTGTTATGCATATGTTCTGCACAGCAGCAATTCATATCAACAGATAAAGTACAGACAGCACATGGTATGCCATCAGTCCAGAGCCAGTCCCAGTGCTGTGCATAGGTTCTGCATAGCAGCCATTCATATCACTGGATAAAGTACAGACAGCACATGGCATGCCATCAGTCCAGAGCCAGTCCCAGTGCTGTGCATACATTCTGCATAGCAGCCAGTTATATCAATAGATAAAGTACAGACAGCCAGTGCCCAATGTTGTGCATATGTTCTGCATAGCAGCCATTCATATCAACGGATAAAGTACCGATAGCACATGGCATGCAATCAGTCTAGAGCCAGTGCCCAGTGTTGCGCATATGTACTGCACAGCAGCCATTCATATCAATGGATAAAGTAGAGACAGCACATGGCATGCAATCAGTCTAGAGCCAGTGCTCAGTGTTGCGCACATGTACTGCACAGCAGCAATTCATATCAATGGATAACGTAGAGGCAGCACATGGCATGCCATTAGTCTAGAGCCAGTGCCCAGTGTTGTGCATATGTTCTGCAAAGCAGCCATTCATATCAATGGATAATGTAGAGGCAGCACATGGCATGCCATCTGTCTAGAGCCAATGCCCAGTGTTGTGCATATGTTCTGCAAAGCAGCCATACATATCAATGGATAAAGTACAGACAGCACATGGCATGTCATCAGTCTAGAACCAGTGCGCAATGTTGTGCATATGTTCTGCATAGCAGCCATTCATATCAATGGATAAAGTACAGACAGAATATGGCATGCCATCAGTCTAGAGACAGTGCCCAGTGTTATGCATATGTTCTGATAGCAGTCACTCATATCTATGGATGAAGTACCAACATCCCATGACATGCCATCAGTTTAGAGCCAGTGGCCAGTGCTGTGCATATATTCTGCATAGCAGCCATTCATATCAATGTATAAAGTACAGACAGCACAAGGCATGCCATCAGCCTAGAGCCAGTGCCCAATGTTGTTCATAGGTTCATACTAGGCTATCTGCCCTAGGGCATTTATAAGCCTAGCCAGAGTGTGTTTGGCTTTCGCCACCCATTTTAAATGAATTTTGCTATACCCTTTTTTGAGGTTAGTATACTGTGCCTCTGTCTAACAGTGACACAGAAGTGATACCCGGGGTAAACCTACGATCTCCCATCCACTCATCAAGATTCCTCTTGAAGAGAGTCAATGAGGGACTCTGCCTAACCTGGACTGGGATTTTATTCCAGAGTGAAGGTAGCCTCTGGTTTATGAATCTGTCCCTCCAGCATGTCCTATTTATTTCAGTGCTGAGGTTCAAGTCTCTCGAGCATGTAGCTCGATGGGATTTGGATTTTCTGAGGTGCAGCATGTCCATTAATTCCGGGTTGGACATGGCTTTATACGTCAGGCACAGATCGCCTCTGAGCAGGCGGTATGCCACCGAGTACAGCTGGAGTTTCTTTAACCGGGCAGCATATGGCATCTGTTTGAGCCCTTTGATCCTTTTGGTGAGGTACTTTTGGGGTCTTTCCAGTTGCTGCAGCTGTCTGGTAAGGTACATCCCAAAAGGGGCATTGTACTCAATTATGGGCCTGATGAGGGATGAGTAAAGAGGCACGATGACCTCCCCTGATCTAGATGTGAATCCCTTCATGATTAGGTGGGCTATATAAAATGTTTTTCTAACCACTTTGGCCACGTGGTTTTCAAATGAGAGAGTGCTATCAGCTTGGGTCCCCAGGTCCCTAATTACTTCTTCCGTACTTAATGGATTACCAACTATGTGGTAATTTGTGGGCACTTTGTTTTTGCCAAAGGGGATGACTATACACTTTTTGGCGTTTAGCTTGAGGCCATGGCTCTGGCACCAGTTGTCTGTTTCTATGAGGCCCTTTTGGAGGATGCTTGTGTCGGCTGGAGAGTTGATTATGGCGCCCAGTTTGCAGTCATCTGTGAACCTGGTCAGTCACAGTCCTTCCATGTTGGCCTGTACCTCCAAGAAATATATACCGAACAAGAGAGGTCCCAGGACTGAGCCTTGTGGGATGCCACTTGTAACTGGTTTGGAGTCTGACATGGCTCCAGCAATTCTAACCATGTGGGTTCTGTCCTTGAACCAGTTTGCAACCCATCTAGTGACATAGGGGTTTATATTTAAGCTGGTGAGCTTATCTATAATGCCCGAGTGGGGTATTGTATCAAAGGCTTTAGCGAGGTCCAGATAGGCTGTGTGGACCACCTTCCCCTTGTCAATGGCCTTGGTGACTGTTTCAAAGAAATCAACCAGGTTTAAGAGGCAGGATCTGCCCTTAACAAAGCCGAACTGGGTAGGATCCAGTGTCTGTAGGTCCCCAATATCTTTATTTATGAGGTCCATGATGATCCTTTCCATAGCTTTGCAGACCAAGCTAGTCAGGCTTATGGGCCGATAGTTTCCAGGATCCGTTGAGGCACCACCTTTGTGGAGAGGGACCACTGCTGCTGTACGCCACTCTTTGGGTACATATCCTGTAGTAAGGCTGAGATTGAACAGTAGTTTTATGTTTGGGTTTAGCTCTTCTTGGAGTTCATGTAGGACGCAGCCCGGGACACTGTCTGGTCCCATTGATGCTGTGTTTTTTGCTTTGGAGAGAGCGGCTCTTACCTGAGCATCTCAGATGTCAGGGGGGCAGCACTCTGCTGGGATAGATATTTGCCCTTTTGGTGGGGGGGGGGGAGTTTGCACTGAACCTGTCAGCTAGGATGTTGGCAATGTCTGTGGGTTCGGTGTATTTTTTGTCATTTTGGACTAATTCCGAGCATATCTGGGAATTCACACCCAGGTTCCTAACATGACTAAAGAAAGCCTTGTGATTATCCTTAGTGTCTTGTGCAATTTTTCTCTCAAAGCTTGCATTAGACAATTTTATGAGTGCCCATAGTTTTTTGCTAATACTGATCAGAGATGCCTTCCCTTTTTGGGATTTTGCTCCATCATGTAGTAGCTTCCTCCTTCAGTTGTATAGTTTGTTTATGGCTGGGGTCCACCAGACAGGACGCCTGCCTTTGGAGGATTGGGTCTTGGTTTTATTTGGGATTGCATGATCCATGCATTCCTGAAGGTGTTCATAGAATGCGTTTATAAAGGATTCTGCGGTCTGGGCTGTATTTTCCACAGGCCCGGGGGCTTTGAAGGATTCCACCTTGGTTTTGAGGAGTGTGAAATTTGCTTTAGAGAAGTTTTTCACTGTGGTTTTCTGGGCAGGGGGTGGGGTCGGGATGTGAATATCCAGTGAGATTAGTTTATGGTCTGATCTTACCAGTGAGGGATACACTTCTGGTCTGGAGCATGGAGCCCCTTTGTTGGTGATGATCAGGTCCAGTATGTTTTCCCCTCTTGTGGGAGTGGTAACAAGTTGTTCCATAGCATTTGAGTTTATAAATTCTAGGAACCTTTGGGCTAGGGTGTTGGAGCTAGAGTAATGCTCCCAGTCTATGTTTGGGTAGCTGAAGTCACCCAATATAATGGTGTTTGGAGAGACCTTCATATTTTCCAGTGTTCTCAGGAAGGCTGAGTGGGGTTCCTGGGTTTGGGAGGGTGGTCTGTAGCAGGCTATAAACTGGAAGGCAGTTTTACCCACTGTTAGTTGCACATGGATAGTCTCTGATGCTTCGTGCTGTGTCACCAACCTGGAGGTGTGGGTATCTTTGACGAATATTGATACTCCCCCTCCTTTTGTGGTTCATTCCAAGTTTTGGGGCCGAAAAGCATGGTATGAGGTATAACCTGGTAGTGCTGGGGTGCTCTCGGGAGCCTTGAACCAGGTTTCTGTTACTGCACAGATATCGATGTTCTCCATGCTAAGGAGAGTTTCGAGTGCGTGCATCTTGAGGTTTAGACTTCTAACGGTGAGTAGCATTACTCGTAGTTGTGTATATGTTCTGCATAGCAGCCATTCATATCAACAGATATATTACAGTCAGCACATGGCATGCCATCAGTCCAGAGCCAGTCCCAGTGTTGTGCATATGTTCTGCACAGCAGCCATTCATATCAATGGATAAAGTACAGAGAGCATATGGCATGCCATCAGTCTAGAGACAGTGCCCAGTGTGATGCATATGTTCTGATAGCAGCCACTCATATCAATGGATAAAGTACAGATAGTACATGACATGCCATCAGTCTAGAGCCAGTACCCAGTGTTGTGCATGTATTCTGCATAGCAACCATTCTTATCAATGTATATAGTACAGACAGCACATGGCATGCCATCAGTCTAGAGCCAGTGCCCAATGTTGTGCATATGTTCTGCAAAGCAGCCATTCATATCAACAGATAAATTACAGGCAGCACATGGCATGCCATCAGTCTAGAGGTTAGTAAATTGTGAACCATTAAAGAAGGAAAAATGTAACGAGAAATGTCAGTAGCAAAAGCTATGAGGATTGTCATCTCATAATTTTACGACTGTTCAGAGACAGCAGCCCCTTTAATTCTCCAGGTAGGGAAGACCACTGAAGAAGCCAGGCAGATAAATGCAGTTTCGGAGTTGATCATACACTACAGATGATATCTCAGATGTCAACCTTGTGAATCCTGAAGCATTTCCACAACATTATGCTACAGCATATGGTGAAGCAAATCTGGTTTCCCAGTAGCGCAGACAAGAGAATCAGTAATATGCAAGCATTTCACGACACAGCAGATACTGTCATCAAGCCCCCCCCCCCCCCGGTCCAAAGAGACCATGAAGAATTAATTGAAAGGTCTTCCACCCCCTTAACTGCCAGGTGGTCTGTAATACAGACAGCATTATTTATAATGTGTCCATGTACACCTGGGCAGGTCCCATGACTCACATATATGGCATGAATTTGGCCTAAACCAAAAGGTTCTGTCTGAGGACTACCATCTGATAGGTAGGTGCATATGCCTGCTATATAGACAGGTCTGTATACACAGGGATCATGCAAGCAGGCAGCAAGCAACATACAATATGTTACTTCCAATGATACTTAGCACATGCAAAAGCACCACAACTCAATCAAACAACATGAAGGCTCGGGTACAATTTTATTAAAATATAAATACTCTGAATGCATTTACACTTTAATAAAATTAAGCCTGAGCCTCACATACAATATGGTGTTTATTGTGTGTTGCAGACAATGCCAGATATGCAATAATGCCTTGGTTGGTAACCCCCATTCAAGGGCTCCAGACCAAACAGGAAATGTTTTATAACACAGCAAAAGCAGAAATGTGTAGTACTGTGCAGCAAATGTTCACCCTATTCAGGGGATGCTTCCATTGCCTAGGCACATCAGGATGAGCACTGCAGTGTAGTCCTGACATCTGCAGCAAGACTTTTGTTGTATATGCCATGCTGCACAAGATGGCATTGTGCAAACTACTGGTGCAGCATGTGACCATCTTAGCAGTTCCTTCTGTACTGAATGTGCTAGCAGCAGAATGAACTAATGGAGTGCTATGTGAGAAGCATACAGTAGCAGTACCACAGCTGAGGCAGAGACAGGTGTAATACACTGAAGCTCTGACAGACAGGTTTCTTCTAGTCCACAGATGTGGGGGGTCTATATTAGATCACTGAACGCTTAGGTAAGTGAACGGTGAATAATCAACCCCATGTAAGCAAAAGCTTACAAAACCAAACTGTCAGAACAGCAATCGCTGTTCCAACAAAAAAAAAAAAAAAAGAAAAAAAAGAAAGCACATTAAAACATGAGATTAAGTGGGGGGCTTCGATCCTCACACCCCCAACTTGGGGGGCTCAGCCTCCCACCCCCACCCCACTTAAGTATATCAACTCCGAGACTGAACTACAGTGCCGACAACAGCAAAGTACCAAAGCGGCCAAGCAAATTCTTTCCCAGGGAAAGAATTTGCTTACATGCCGCTTCGATATTTTGCAGTTTTGGTTTTGTCAGTTCGACCAAGACGCATTCAAAAACGTGTCTTCGGTCTGATGATAAGAACCCGATGTGGGCCATGGCACAGACAGCATACAACAAAAATGATGCATGCATTATCATAACCAGACTAGTTATTGCAGTGCATAGACTGGCCACTCTGTGCATCAGAATTCACCATATTCACAAATGTTAGGGTGTTGGCTGGGCAAAGTCATCACTTTCATAGGTGGGGGAAACAGAAAGACATCTGACTGGAGAACTATGAGATGAGGGTAGGGTCATGAGGCTGAACTGGGTAGCTACATACTCTGGAAGGTTGTAGGGAGTAAGAGATCCCATCCTGCAGTGTTGGTGGGGGGGGGGTCATTCATGGTGCTACATGACTGCTGGCAATATCCACTGTGTGGACTTATGGTGCCAGATGAAAAGGCAGAACTATAGGGCCACAAGCATTCATCCTAATGTGTTCATCATAATTATCATTGTCCACAAACTGGTCTGTGCCCACAAAGGGTGATAGGGTATTTGCCCAGAGATGAAAGGGAAGGGGTAGAACTATGGGGATATGTGTAAGAAGCTTAATGAGGTGTCCCAGGTGTTGGGCCAGATAAGTGCTACTGTCCATGACATATGAACTTGATGATGCCCACAGCCTGGGGTGGCAGGCTGTGTACTCAATTGTGATAATAATGTTGTCTAAACACTGGTCCATGTAGTCTGAATTTGGATGGTCTGTGGCCAACCTCCCAGCACCTGCACCCTCCTACTTCCACAAAAGGCATGGCCTGAGGATGCAGACTGGATGGTGACTGCAATGTGTCTCATTTAAGAACAAGTGGATTTTTTTTTACTCTTTGGCTCCAATGCCTGCTGATTATAAGATAATTTCCTGGTCAGTCAGTCTATTGTTCCAGTCATGAGGTCAGAGCAGACTACCAACTGAGAGGGGTCCTCATCCAGGCAGCCATGGGGGTAGTTTGGGCATTTTTCAGTTTTTCTCCCACATCTCCATCATGCACATGCCTGGCAAAGCAGTAAGGAGGGATGTGCGAAAGGCTGTCAATGAAGGATCTATCCTCATTTACAAAACGGGATGTTGTCCTGCAGCCTTGCCTGTTTCTCTGTAGCATGAGCTACAGAGACCTTTCCAGTTTCCACTAAGGAGATCGCACCACCCTATCTGCCACCTAGTGCACATAAACCCCCATCACTTCCTTGAAAAGGGCAGGCAGGCTTTGTTCCTTCACTCCTCTTACAGTCTGCTTGTCTCCAACAGTACAAGGACCTCTAACTGCAACCCAGTTACCTGAGATAATTGGGGCTCCAGACCTCTGCACAATGGAGCTAAGCACCTATGGAGACAATAGTTGGCACCAGGGACCCCAGCAGCATTGTTTTCTCCCTGACCCTATACTCTATGTCACCATGCACTTGGTGCACAACATCCTGCAATACAAGGAACACACTCAGCATGTTCACAATGCTATGGGTATCAGATGATTGTGCCTAGATTTCATGCATTTCTGCTGCTTAATGCTGAGTGCTGCAGCTGTAGGGCGATGTTTCTGTTCCTAAGGAAACACCTAATCCCCTCATGTCCATGTTTTATGTCAGGTATGTGCTCAGATCTAGAGTGCATTTTGAATGCAGCTGTGCTGGAGATACAGGAGAAACCATTGAGAGACACTCAGGTAAAAGATATCAGTTGTGCTCTGGAGAAACCTTGTGCTCTTTCTGTATCTCTACTTGGTCATCTTTTACTGTGGATGTTGTTGACGCACCTTCCTTCACAGTACTTCAGCCAGTACCACTGTGTCACCAGAGTGTACTACCTGTATGCTATCATGACTGTCAGCCAAATGAGCTCTTCTGAGATGAGCTTGATGCTGACCTTTTGAGCTGGACCCTCTATCAGTGGAATATGTGAAAGCAGTAAGACACACAACACTACAATCTGCGTACACACATGTCCCTTTTACTCCCTATGGCATGCATAATGCTACACATTAAAATACAGCTATAGCATACACTGACAGACATGCTTAGTCATGTAAGCTGTTGCAATTACAGACCAGAGATTCTTGAAAGGACAGCTATATAGATGGACCTTAGTTAATACTTCTCTTCTAATATGCAGTGCACTGTAGTATACTGTAATGGACATTACTAATATGCAGTGCACTGTAGTATACTGTAATGGACATTACTAATATGCAGTGCACTGTAGTATACTGTAATGTACATTACTAATATGCAGTGTACTGTAGTATACTGTAATGGACATTACTAATATGCAGTGCACTGTAGTATACTGTAATGTACATTACTAATATGCAGTGTACTGTAGTATACTGTAATGGACATTACTAATATGCAGTGCACTGTAGTATACTGTAATGGACATTACTAATATGCAGTGCACTGTAGTATACTGTAATGGACATTACTAATTTGGTATTTGCCCGAATGACACATGGATGGTTATTTCCAGCCCAGCTACCGTATTCAAAGCACCCCCAAGTACAAGGTGTCCCTCCCCCTCACTGGTGAGTGAGACCAAATACCCTTCAGCCTTAGTGAGCCCCTTCGGTGTTGGTGATTACATTAAATGTTGAAACTAGGAAATTTGATAGTAACATTTATAGGAAAGATACCCTCAGCAGCAATTATTTACACTTAGTAATTTCCACCCCTTATTCATGAAACTTAACATCTTTGGAGGGCACGTCATCCAATTAAGTCATTTGATTAGTGATGACTTCAAATTTTTAGATTAAGCGGAGAACTTGACCAATATGCTTCAAGATAGGGGTCATCCTATAGCAAAGATGAAAGCTATTTCTGAAGAAGTGACTATGAATAGAATTAATAAATTTCTCCCCATTCTGATTTCAGGTTTCATCCCCAACATAAAAAACAAGAAAAACAATGAAAAGCTACTTTCTTTACCTGTTCCAATGAGTACAGATGGCAAAAAAGGCTCCAAAACACGTAAAAGCCTATGCTGGACACACTGTATAACAAATAAAAACCAAAGATCTGCAAGGCTACCACAACCATATAAAAAGTAAAAAAATGTGTGTTTAATAAATCCTGGATAAGCGCTTTTGCGATATACAATGCTTCTTCATTTCCAAAGTACAAACTATAAAAACAGTTTCAAATTTAAATAAAACAAAAGCCAATCATCAAAGGGCTAAAAGCCCTCACCCAGTGACATCACACAATCAGTACAAAATATAGAGGGGACAGGATGTCTTTGGGCCTACAGGAAATACATTTTTTATCAACTATGCCAGATAGAAACACTTCCTGACCACTGTTGCAACATGATTGTCAAAGGAGATGGAGTTATCTACCCATTTTCCAAGGTCTCTCACAACATCTTTGTTTTGCAGGAGGGTGTTTTCTATACTATAAGCTGGCTGAAGTGTTTGTTTGCCAAATGCAGCAATATTGCATTTTTAGCAAGTAGTTTTAGTTCATTGTCAGCGCACCAGCTATTATCATGTGTAATTTTACCTTGAACATAGCCAGACTGCTAGGGATCAATTCTTACAATATTTTAATTATTTATTTATTGATATATTTGTTTACATTATAGTTTATTGGGTCTGTTACAACCCATTAGTTCTATGGCCTTGCAGATGAGGCTTGTCAGGCTGATGGGTCCTTAACTCCAGGTGTCCATGTTAAGGCAACACTCAGGAGGAGGCCTCATAATTGCTGTCACCTAATTACAGGGTTACCCTCAACATCAAGAAATGTAGCATGGTTTACTTTGGTAAATTTAGCATCACAACTGCTTACCACATAGATAACATCCCACTTAAAATTGGCACAGTTATGAGGGGAGTGCTTATGTGTATTGAAACATACACTCCTTTCAACACCATGTCTCTGTGGTAGTTAGCATATCCTTCTACTCTGCACAATGTATCCTTCATGGTACCTCATCATGGACTAAAGAAGTTATATTCCCACTGTATTTATCCCTTGTTAGGCCCATCAATGAATACAATGCACCCCTTAGGCATGCACCTCTCTAAGCACCTAAAAAAACTTTGAGAGGCCCCAACACTTCCTCACCAAAATGATTTCAGGTCTAAGGATTCCTAGCTAGTCTGTTAGACTAAAAGACCTGTTTTTGTACTCTGTGCTGTGAATCACCAAGTACTCTTTGAACCTCTTCACCTAAATAAAACCAGTGTAAAGCAAAGACCCCTTCTACAGACATAAATGTGTACTACCACATCATCAGCACCAAATGGCTTAATAGATACCTTACCCCAACATGTACCCCATTTCAGAAACTGGCTGTAATTACTAAGCAGAGTACTTCCCTAGTAAACGTATAACTCAATCTGGATGACTGGATGGGTGATCTCAAATGTTCACTCAATGTTTCCTTTGGCCATAAGTTTAGTAAAAGTCTGTGAACTTATACACCTAATGTACTTTACACTGAGATACTTTACATGGTAGGATTCCATCCTTAACTCTACAGCTGCAAGTTAACAGAATCAACTGAAATTCCATTCCCCTAATCTATAGTTATACGGTTATCAGTGTGGTGCACAAAATGGAGCTAAAACTTTATATTGCACCAATACTGGTCAATTAACATGGCAGTTATGCTAATAAAGCTGCTAACTGCACAGTGTGCTGTGCTACCCAAATATGCTAGTTGTAGCCATGCATGTCCCTATGACCATGAAGCATGTGACCTGTATGCTGATGCATTCAACATGTTTACACATTTAGTGCCATGATGCAGCAGTAGGGACAAGGGTCAGTTAACATGGCAGTTATGATGACAAAGCTGCTTACTGCACAGTGTTCTGTGCTACTCAAATATAGGCTCATAAGATCATAGGAGGTTACTTGGCTAATGGCCCTGGGGCCTTTTCAAGCCTAGCCAAGAGTTTATCCAAAAAAAAAACCTCGGTCAGCACCTGTCGCCCCTGTCAATGAGGGACACAGGTAGAACTCTGGGACAAATTTGTGGTTTCCCATCTACTCATTAAGGTTGTGCTTGAAAAAGTTCAGTGAGGTACTCTGTTTGATGTGTATGAAAGTCTTTCCCAGAGACAGGGCAGCGTCTGGGAGACAAACCTGTCTCTCCACCAGGTTGTCACATATTTGATTCAGGCCTTTTGAGTAGGTAATGTGCAAGGAGTTAGAGTTATGGATATGGAGCATCTCTAGTAGGGCAGGGTCCCAGCCTGCCTTGTAGTCGAGACACACATCACCTCTGAGCAATCTGTATGATACTGAGTAGAGTGATAGTGATCTGAGCCTGTCCACATAGGACAGGTGTTGGAGGCTATGAATTCTCTTTGTGAGATATTTCTTTGGGCTTTCCAGTTGGTGCAGATGTTTGGAGAGGTACATAACAAACGGGGTGTTATACTTAATTATTGGCCTAATAACGGTGGAGTACAAAGATGTAATAACCTCCTTTTTTCTGATGCAATCCATTTACTTATGAGATGAGCTAAGTGAAAGGCATTTCTGACCACTGCCACTATGTGATGATCAAATGTGAGGTTGTTATCAACCTGTTTACCAAGGACTATCACCACAGGTTGTGTGCTTAGGGGGTTGCCGTTGATGTGGTAATCAGTAGAGGCCATGTTTTTGCTGAATGGTATGATGATACATTTTTTTTTGCGTTTAGCTTGAGGCCATGAGTTTGGCACTAGTCATAAGTTGCTGTGAGACCCTCTTGCAGTAAGTTAACATCATTTGTGGAGTCAACGACAGCACCCAACTTACAGCTGTCCACAAACCTGGTCAGCCACACACCTTTTGTCTTTGTCTGGACCTCTGAGAAGTAGATACTAAACAGAAGGGGTCCCTGACAGATCCCTGGGGAACTCCAGTAGCAACAGGTCTGCTATTGGAGGTGGCGGTACCTAGTTTGACCTTCAGGGTCCTGTTGGTGAGCCAGTTGGCCACCCACCTGATGAGACAGGGATTTACGCCAAGTTGGGTTAGCATGCTGATGGTAGCTGTGCATGTCCCTGTGACCATGAAGCATGTGACCTGTATGCTCATGCATTCACCATGTTTACACATTAAGTGCCATGATGCAGCACTAGGGGCATACAGTAGTGCCATGATTCATTTCTGTGCTATGCAGTACGTGATCCATGATCACGCCTACATGCAAATGAGAATAACATTTTGCTCCTTTGTACATGAGTTAACCTGCCATGGGTACTTCAGGGACTGTGGAATACAGGGCAGCAGAGTAATGTGCCAGTGACAGCAAGAAGTTCTTGTCATTTATCTGCACAGGAAACTTGAAGAGGTGAATACCTGGCACAAGCTTGTCAGAATGGTGAGTGACACAATTAGCATATTTCAATCCACTGGCAGCATCAATATAGAGATTTGAGATGGCAGCACTCTGATCTACTTCATCAATATGAGACAGAGGTTAGTGGAAGACAGAGACCCACACATGTACTACAAGTATTTTTCTGTGTTATTGCCTCATGCTATCTCACTTCTTTACACATACACTTATAAGGGGTCAACATTAAAATATCGAAAGACCAATTATTAAAATCCCAAATCATTGAGACAACACTATAGAAACCATATATCCGCTAAATGTCAAACCATTGAAAACGTTCACTGGGAAAGGAACCACTTGGCCACCATGGGGAAATTTGCCCTTTCCCCCCCTATACTGCAATCTCAGAGATGGTATATTTAGTTAGGGGGTGTGGGGAGCACAGTCCCCACTTTGGTGGGTTTTACTTGCTTCGTTATGTGTATTTTGTCCTGGTGGCCGAGTGGATACTTTCCCTATTTTGATGGTTTAATGTTTCGTGGATATATGGTTTCGATATTGTCATCTCAATGATTTGGGATTCGAGTAAGTGGTCTTTCGATACTATGAAGTATATACTTTTGTTTTCCAGTGGCAGCTTAACATGGCTGGATGTTGCAGAAGATGGCAACAACTCTTCTGCCAGTAGGGTGTGTATGATAACCATGCCCATCCACTATAGTACAGTAATTCTGTATGCGTATATGTCTGTGATTATTTTTCCCATTGTGTCATCACTCAGCAGGTCCCTTTGGGGAAGAGAAAGTGAAACCATACGTAACTCAATCTGCACTGGCCAGTGCTTCTAGCACTTAGCAGACAGGGATTGCCAGAGCTATCACTTTTTTAGCAGGGGAATGAGAGTTCCCCTGCTGGAATTGACCAGCAGGGGTCAATAGTTGCCTTTTTGGCCATTTCTCCGAACAGTGGGGAAGACTTCTCTTTTGAAAGTGATTTGGAGAGATCTTTACCAGTCTCCCAACATCTGTTATGCAGGATAGTGGCTACAGAGATGTGGCAGCAACCCAATGACCATGAAGCACCTTCTGGAGTTATGCAACTATGAAGCCTTGCCCATCGAGCCTCTGGAGAAGCAAGTAGCCCATAACACCAACCACCAATGTAAGTGATGCTTGTTTTTTTTTTGTCCTCTGTGCCAGTCTGGCATTCAGCTATTCCATATCTGCACACAACCCCATTCTGGTGTTTTTTTTTTCCCTAAACATGCCTGACATTCTCCCGCTATTCCATCCACAGCCATTGCTCACTACCTTCCTCATCTATCCATATTTTTTGCATATTACTAATGAGGATTTTTCCACAGAAAAAAAATGTGATTTGTCCTGTCACCTTTCATACCTTATGGCTACAGTTGTGTGTTTCCCACTTCTTGCTGTTTTTTTTTTTCCTACTTTCCTTTGTTCCCCATTTTCACCTCTTCTATATGACGGAAATGGTTGTGCACATCTACAGTGGTTCATCTGATGGCTGCTATGCTGCCTTTCTATGCCAGATGAGCACAAGGTGCAGCTATATAACACTACATTATGTGTGAACTGACCATGCTAGCCTACCTTCATTGTGTTGCCTGCCATGTTGGCCACATGCTTTACTGTTGCACTGCTCCAGCTGCTTCTACTGTTAACACTATGCTTTGCTTTAATTACATAGTCCTTTGACTAAATTGCAGGTGCTGTTTAGTACCTAATATATGTTTAGTTGGGCAGCACTTCACATAGAAACTCCAAACTCCAGGCTTGTACCCTTACATTTTCTAATATCTGGGTATAGGAAGTTATATGTCATGTGGCACAGTTCTAGAAGCAGCCTAAATAAACACCACATGGAAACTAATAACCTACACAAAATGATAGTGCTGTTTATACATTTCCTGAAAGGCATCCAGACAATGCACTAGTTGTCAAACAGATTTTCAGATAAAGCAGATACTTGTGTATTTGTCTAATGTGATTACAAAACAAAGTACACTAGTATATGCAAAATAATATTTAGAGAAACATGTGATTGATAAACTGTTACATGACTAGGACTGTAGATTCCAGGTGTAATTGGTAGAATTCATCCAATTAATTAGAGTACTAATGTGTAATATTACCAGTACATTCTCTTATTTGCCTTATATTATTTGGTTTATTCATTTGTTCATTGCTTCTTCCTTAATTCATTCATTCGTTTATGATTTACTTACTTACTAATGGGGTAACTGAATTGATGTTTAGAGCATTTTCAACCATGACCACTGCCAGACAGCATATAAAATGCACAACATAGGTAACTGAACTGTTGCTTAAACCATATTTAACCATAAATAGGGCTAGAACCATAAATAGGGCCAGATGTCACATAAAATATATAATACTTAGACACACAATAAATATTGCAATAATGTACATTAATATCTTTTACAAACATATATATATATATATATATATATATATATATATATATATATACATACATATATATATATATATATATATATATATATTGGTAATGGATATAGCAGAGGTAAGGTTGACCCTTAAAAAGATAAGTAGGTAGGAAATATTCAAATATATACACTTGAATACAATTGATTTAAGGTGTTACAGAAAAAGTTAAGATGTTACAGTACACTGGTGTGAACTATTATCCATGTAACATTCACATCTGTTAAACTTTTGTTGCTTTTTGAATACAAGGCAGAAACATTAAAAGCCAGAATACCCACAGAAACTCAAAGCAGTGCTCACTACTCTAAACTCATGTCTAGACAAGACAAGCCTAGACCAAAATTGAGTTATCATTGTTGCAGGAAAATTGTTTTCAATGGAATGTGTATAATCTTTGCATTGAGTAAGAATGTTTCTATGGTACACTGTGTAACTAATAACCAGACAAAAAAGCACTACAGAAGAAGCAGGCTCAACTCTAGATAATCCAAAATAAACTTATAAAAACATAAACGCTTAACTAAATCACCACATTTTCGTTTCACAGACTTCATCAGATGTACCACATTAAACAACTCTGAGGTTTACATACTCCATAACCAATAACCCATCATGTTAACTGGCAGTTAAAAACAATTAAACTTCAATGAATAGTCATAGCAACACAGAAAAAGTAAAATAACCATATCAGCAATAATTAGAAAACTAAGAAAAAAATAAAAAGATATATTGAATAATTGACTATTACCATATCAGTCTTTAATAACAACCTATTAACATAATGCATATGATGAATATTTAAACGCTATGTAACTTAAATAAATCACATAACTTTTGTGTTCAGTAACTCCGAAGTACAATATTGCTGGCTTTGAAACATGCTGCTGAATTTCATTGTTAATATAACACAGTCAAGGGAGAAAAATGTAACCAGCACTGGTCAAACTGAGGATAAAGTAACCTCTTATTGTGTTTTTACATTCAGTGGATTGGGATTATTCATCTCGTGGCAGTAGATGTTTACAGATCTGTATGAGTTGGGGAACACACAAAAGGGTTCTTATGTGTAGTTGTTTTATTGGCCAGAGGATTCAATAGTCAGTTTTCTGTATTTTCAGTGCTGATATAATTTCAGCATTGGTCTGCAAGGAGCTGCTCACCATGCCAGTGTCCTGTACAGACAAATTATCTAGAAACAAATTTTCGCTATAGAACTGTCCATAAAATAGTAAGTACAGAGCAAAGAACTTGCACACTCACAAGCTTAGAGCAGCTAGTTTGAGCATTGAGTGGCAATACTGTTATATGTATTAGACTTTAATATTTTATAGCCTAGTCTGCCACCACCCCTCCCCCCAAAAAGCACAGTTAAGAACCTTCTGTTAACTCCCACATGCTACACCCTTGTAGCTCACAAATTAGGAGAACCAAACAACATGGATATACAGTTTCCTATCTTCTCTGCAGGCAGCCTGGTGGATATGAGTATCCTGAGACAAAGCAGCAATTGATTAATCCTTAAAGTAACAGATGCAGTATGCAAGAGGTGCACATACACAGTGTCACTGGAGGCTAAACTCTTCCATGCAAGCACACATCAGGTTGTCAAAACAACACACACACACACACACACACACACACACACACACACACACACACACACACACACATACACACACACACACACACACACACACACGCACGCACACGCACACGCACACACACACCACTCACCACACATAGCACCCAACACAAATACAGACCAATGTCTGCTGAAGCACTTAAATGCAGTCTTCCTAAACAACAAAAAGATTTCCTAGACTGCCATCAGCAAAGATTATCCTCAGCAAACCCAAAAGCACTTAACAAAAGCAACATCTAACACTACGCATACAGTCACACTCAGTGGATCACCAAATACAAAGCCCACAGTGCAAGAAAATACACTTCTTAGGGGTTTTGTCACAGGGACATCATTGTAAGATGAAGTGATGCTCCTCTAACCAGGCTTAACAAGGAGAAGATGACCGTTAGTTGCCTATCTTGTGCTAGGATCCACCAAATTATGCAAGCACTCAAGTCAATGCACGACCGCTACCAGTATGACTCCATCATAGTCCATGTATGTGTAAATGACCTGAGACATACCTGCCTAGACTACATGAAAGGACACATTATATATTTCTATGACTATGTCTCAGTATGAACCTAGCACTGAGTAACATATTACTTTCACTATGCATGATGCCACACTGTAAACAAAAGATGATTGAGTTTAACAATTGGCTGAGTTTCTGGTGTCATTCTAAGGGGATTCAATATTTGTCAGCATGGAAAGACATGATTAACAGTCCATGTTGCTTTGCCAAGGATGGTCTGAAAATGTCTTCTTCTTCTTTGAATACTGGCTACAACTTTATCCTCCCTCTTAGATCCTTTTTTAGGCAATGCCAAATTGATAAACCTACCAGAACTGTAAAATCAACTCAACTGAACCTCAAGGTGCTACTGCTCAATGCCAGGAGCCTAAACATAAAACTGCACTCCCTCCAAGCCCTTCTCACCCTGCAGAATATGGGGAATATAGACATCTGTGCAGTTACAGAGACATCGTTTAAAGATGAAGAGTGTACCCTGGCAGTGCCAGGTTTCAGTGCCTTCCACACTTTTAGACCAGTAGATACACATACAGGGACTAAAGGTGGAGGTGTCTCAACATACATTGATAACAAGCACACCTACAGGTTGAGGAACTGGAGCTTCTCTATGTGCAGGTCACTATAGATAATATCCCATATCATATCCTAGCAAGCTATAGGTCACCCTCTATGTCCCATAAAACTCATAGTGCATACTTAGACCTATTGGAGACACTCAATATCCAACCCAACACCGTTCTCATGTGGAACTTTAATTACCTCTCTATAGACTGGGAATCCTACATGGCCTCAAATCTGCAGACACAGACATTACTGGACTCGTAAATACAAACATCTTTGACCAGTTAGTCCATATACCCACTAGAGGATCCAAAATACTGGAACTCATATTCACAAATATGGAAGAGTATTGCACCCAAGGTATGGTCCAGCCATAAGGCTACCTCCTCTGAAATCAAAATGAACTCAGGAATCCTAGCAAACCGAGTAACAGTTAGGCACTACTCCAAGGCAAACTACATTTTATTAAGTGATAGTATGTCAAAAATCAATTGCCTTCCAAACACAGAGAACACAGCAGCCTATGCAGAATTGTTCACAGAAATTCTGTCCAACCATGTCAATGGCTGCATAGAGGCTGCTGTACCTACCAGAAGTAATCCCAAATTAAACAGGTTATACAACAAAAGGAAACAAATCATGGCTAAGATGCCTAATTGTGTCCAATAAATCCAAGTTTGAGGTCAAGATAGCCTTCAATGCAAAACATAACCATAAGGCCTTCTTCAGCCATGTCAGAAACCAAAAGGCAGCACACAGCAATGTTAACATGATGCCACATTCACCAAGCCTGCTGACAGAGCAACTCAGCTGGCTGACAAATTCAGTTTCAGCTTTACTTCCCACTCATCCTCCAAGAAATACTTTCAAACATAACCCTTCCAACTATAAATAGACAGCGTGTCCTATCTGTGTTCATTAACACCAATAACACAGTTTCAGTGGGACCTGACAATATCCTGGGATGCCACCTGTATACTTTAAAATATGATATATCATGGCACTAGAGTTACTGTTTGACTATAGTCTCAAAACAGGCTTTGTGCCACAAGAAAGGAGGACTGCAATGGCCATCCCTCTTCATAAGGGTGGAGGAACATCAACACATCTTGGAAATGACATGCCCATTACTCTGACTAGTCATATAAGCACATCCACTGAAAGAATTATCATGTAAATGAAGAACAAAGACATAGGAGACCTTCAGACATTGTATTCATCCCAGATTGGCTTTGTCATAGAAAGGTCATGCCTATTGAACCTGGTGGACTTCTCTGGGAAGGTCACCAAGGTAAATGATGAGGGTAAAACAGTGCATACTGTCTACCTATATCTAGCTACGACATTTGATGCCTCAGGCGTTGTTAACAAACTTATGGAATTAGGCATAAACCCCTACATAATGTGCACATCCATGTAAAACAAAGTCCTCTCTAAACCTAGTGCAACTTGGACTATTGGATGGGAAATCGATAATTCACCCCTGGTCTGGCACTTATGTCTCTGAAAGGCAGAAGCAGTCAGTAAACCATGTCACAACCAGTAATCACCCTTATAAACATCTAAAACAGTATAGCTTGTGGGACACATTTAGGTTGCATGGCTATGCTTATAAAGGCCCCAGTGGTCGTTAGCCTAGTATACACCTATGAACCTATAAAGAAAAATAGAAAACAGTAACATAGTGGTCAGTCAAGTCAATGGTTACATATTCAAAACTCTTCTTTCTTTTATTTTGATTTGATTTGGAGGGTGCTTTAAACATTTTTGTAAGTTCTAACCAGTTTAGGTGGAGCAGAGCTTGGAGCTTTGGTTACGATGCAGGTGGGTTATGTTTCAGTGGCTGATCTGGCACCTGATGGAGCATTCTGGGAGGATAAGGCTGAACAATCAAATGGTTTTCCTACCTTAATGTAATGAATCAGAGTTCTCTGGCATAAAAGTATCTGCTGGTGAAGACTAGGAGGCTACCCCTGGGTACGTCTGAGAAATTAGTAATGTGGAGATGCCACAGTGGTATAACACACTGCACATTCACAGACAGGGCTAATAAGGAGAAAAGTAATGCTGCATAAAAAGAAATCAGAAACTGCTAGCCAGCACCTGACTTTAACAACAACTGTTTGTACATGGACATAAAGTGTGGTTAAAGGAAAAGGTATTCCTCCTGGAAAGAGAACACCACTCAGAAGCACCATGTGTAGTATCAGTGCCATGAAAGATGGGGAAAGAGTGAGTTGCTGAGGTGTTAGGAGGACTATATGATCATGCTGTTAAGGTCCAAAAATAAAAGATTTTCCAAAATTCCAACCCTCAAACAATGTGCCACTTTTACTTATTGTTTTACTGATTTATGTATTGTCCTACAAACATACACACATACATACATACATACACACGTATATACATACACAGATATATACATACACACATACATACATACACACATACATACTGTACATACATACTTACACACATACACACAACATACATACTGTACATACATACAAACGTACAAACATACATACATATACACACACATACATACATACTGTACATACATACATGATCCAAATGTACTCCATGTTGGAATGTTATGGTGCAGTGGTGCGGCGGTAGTGTTGTCACCTCACAGCCAGAGGTTCTCCGGTTTGATTCTCAGCTGGGATGCCTTCTGTGTGGAGTCTACATGTCCTCCCTGCATTCGTGTGGGTTTCCTCCGGGTACTCCAGTTTCCTCCCACGTTACAAAGACATGTGTCTGGAGCATTTCGCCCCAGGCCTCCTCTGAAAAATGGCTTCGTTCCAAGTCGGACTTTCCCTGTTAACAAATGTTAAATAAATAAATACATTCAGAGTGCCGCAACCTCCCTCCCATTTTTCTGGTTTGGTACACTGGAACCTATTCAGTTCATCCAAAGTCATTCACTTTGTCTTAGGTACACATGTTCCTCACAGTCCCAATCATGGGAAATAGCCGGAAGTAGTAAAATAAGCTACTAGAAATCTCAAAATCACGGTATCATTTTCAATAACTTTACTTAGTAACATAAATGTGCCCAAGTAAATGGAGTACAACAGTAGTTATAGCATCTAAGACATGTATAGTTACTCTTATAGCTCAGCGGTCTAATTTAGGATAGTCTCAAGTTTCTTTCCTAATGCAAATACACACCAGAATCCATCAATATGGTCTCTTTACAGCTGACTCACAATTATTAAATATCTTCTTCTCCTGAGAGTAAACAGTGCATTCGCCAAGCATACATTTTTAGTTGTAATGGTACCCTGAATCAGGGACACTATTAACTGTTTAGGCTGATATTCATCAGCTCAATACCAACTTTGCCGCAGAAGTTCCTGTAACCACAGAATGGGTTAATGTTTTGGTAGAATCTGATGTCACACTTCCAACTACTGAGTGGTCTACCAAATAACCAAATGTGACACTACTTTACCGTGCTTCCAGGATTATCTGGTACAATCGAGCATACATTTCCACAACTGTTGATCAAAACCAGTCTGTACTACACCTTACTAGGCTATCCATCCTTAATAAGGATTTCCAGCATCACCAGCTGGAGCCTTCACTCTATACCAGTTAGTCCACCTTTATGTGTCCTTGTAAAGTCAAAAACAACAACTTGCTCTTCTGCTCATAGCCTGGTACACTAGAAAACCATGCTCACACCTGTACTGCCTAACAGAAGCAAAACATCTGCAACATTTATGACTCACATTTTCATATTTTGTAAAACTAAGACAAAACAGGAAAGCAGCAAGGAAGAAGTATAAAACATGACACAAATGACGCATAGCAGCTGTTGTTTTATATAGCTCTTACTTGTTCCTAGGAGGGGGCATTTCTCACACTGTGGCCCCCAGGCTTTGCCAACACTGCAGCAGCAGAGCTGTTTGGTGAGCTGAACAGATAGTGGATGCATACACTGTTTCTCTGCACTGACAAACCGGAAACAGGGCTTCTTCTCTTCTACAACCATAGTGTTATCAGCTGTGGTTTAAAAGAAAGAATATGGTAGTTTACATTCACAGAACAACTACTGAGTTCTACACCGGCAAAATAATAATAATAATTCATTCTAACCAATGCATGCAGAATATGCCACTGTGTAGTATATTCTGATATTGAATATTTTTCTGTTTTGATATAACTTAACTTTCTACCCACACCAATTTGTAAACAGTTAAATTCTGACAACAGAAGGGTTTTTGATCAAAGAAGACATGCAGTACTCTTCTAAAATACAATGACAACTATTATGCAGTTGAAGTATTTCTGGAATTCATGAGTTTTTAAAAGAGCCTGAGAATAATTCAGTGCGGATACAATTTTGACCACATTTTGCATGAAAATCAATGCATTTCTGCACTTCTGTTCTATATTTATATTTTTAAAAAGTTTTCTGTAATAAGCAAAATAATCATTTTTGTACCAAAGGCTACACCATCCAGCCCTCCACCATATTCTAAAGACCCATTCATTAACACTTCCCACCTGGGACAGCACAACATATCATCACAGGGAGAAGGTCTCTCCTTTCTAATGTGGAAACAGCCCCCTGACATGTAATAGTATTCTAAGTAACTAAAAGCAAAGTATCCCCACCAATCAAGCAAGTCACAGAACTTGGCAGGAAATAAATCACTTTAATAGTTAAAAATAAACATCCAGTTAAGCGCTTTTGTCTCGCACCATCTTTCACTAAGACTTCATCAGAAGTGATTCTGGGACTTGCTTTACTGGTGCAGACACTTTGGTTTACCAATCCCATGCAGCAAAATAATATACCATAACAACGAGTGAAAAACAAGAAGTCATGTACTCACCATAATGTTCGATGTATGTAGTCCATCTCGCCTCACATTCTTACCCGTGGGTTCGGAGCCGAACCTCGGCTCCGACTCAGCCATACTCTAGCTTGAAGTCTTTCAATTGGCTGGGCTAAGAGGTATCCCATGGTGCACTGCTCCCTTCCCCAGATCTTGTTTGCTGCAAGCTCAATCACTCTATCACTCTCCCTCCATACACATAACACATAGAGAAAGAAACAACATTCCAATAATAAAAACCAGAACTGACCTCTAGATCCTCCAGGATGGGGGAAGGCAGGAGGGTAAGTAAGAATGTGAGGCGAGATGGACTACATACATCGAACGTTATGGTGAGTACATAACTTCTTGATGTTATGTAGTCCAATCTCGCCTACATTCTTACCCGTGGGACAGCATCTCTAGCACCTGAACCCTGGGAGGCTCAGTGGAAAATACTCCTGAGCACTGTGGAACCAAAGGAAGATCTGCCTCTGGATACCAAATCCAATTTGTAGTGAGTAATAAAGGTGTGAGGAGACACCCATGTAACCGCAGCACAAATATCATTCATAGACATCCTGGCCTGAAATGCTGTAGAGGTAGACATAGATCGGGTAGAATGAGCCTTCACTCTAAATGGTAAATCCTTACCACCTGAGGCATAAATGAAGGAAATACAACTAGAGATCTATCTAGACAAGGTCACATTGGAAACAGGAGACCCAATCTTATTTTCTGAAAATGAGACAAATAGCTGATCCGATTTTCTAAGATCCCTCGTTCTATGCAGATAAAAACGCAACTGCCTGTGAAAATCCAGTTGGTGAAATTTAAATTCTGCCCTATTAGAGAACTCTGGAAAAAATACGGGCAGTTCAATGGATTGGTTGAGATTACTAACCAAAGCCACTTTTGGCATAAAGGAAGGGTTTGGTCTGAGGGAAACCCTGTCCCTGTGAAAAATCAAGTAAGGCGGTCTGATAGACAAAGCTTGGAGCTCCAAGACACGTCTAGTTGAAGTGACGGATACCAAAAAGTTAGTTTTCCAAGTCAAAAATTTTAGTTCACAAGTAGCTGCAGGCTCAAAGGGGGAAGAGGTGAGACACTGTAGCACAAAGTTTAGGTCCCAAGGCATGACCGGGTCGAAGACTGAAGGGTGAAGCAGCATAGTGCCTTTCAAGAATACCTTGCATAGTCTATGCGCCATTATGCTGGGTTCATTAGCGACGTGAAAAGTGGAAATAGCAGACAACTGTACTTTAATGGTTGTGGCTGCTGACCCCTGATTGAAAAGCATGTAGAGAAATTCCAGAACTGAAGAAATTGGAACTGTATAAGGATCAGTTTGTCTCGCCTGAGCCCAGATGGAAAATCTTTTCCATTTACTGGAATAAATCTTTCTAGTCGAAGGCTTATGGGAAGAAGATAGAATATGAATCACTTCCGGAGAAAATGAAAAAAGCCTGACTAGTGTTGGAAGTGGAGTAGCCAGGCTGTCAACCGGAGGGTCTGAAGAGAAGGATGGAACTGCCCTGACATATGAGTCAGAAGATCGGGCTGTGGGTCCAGAATCCAGCGGGGGTCCATGAGATAGGGATGGAGAAAGGGGAACCAAATTTGACGAGGCCAGTGTGGAGCTATCAGAATTATTCTGCTTCCCAAGGACTGTGCCTTCTGAATAACCTTTGTCAACAGAGGAATAGGAGGGAAGGCATAAAGTAGACCGGAGGGCCAGTCATGAACTAGAGCGTCCCTGGGTGACTCCCCCGGAGGGGGGATAAGGGTGAAGTAGCTGCTGCACTTGGTATTGAGGGGACTGGCAAATAGATAGCAGCAAGGCTGACCCCATCTGCAGAAAACCTCCACAACTTGACTGCTCAGGGACCACTCGTGAGGCATCAGAATAGCTCTGCTCAACCTGTCGGCAATCACACTGGACTTCCCCGGAATGTGCACTGCTACAAGAAAATGTTGGGAAGACACTGCCCACTGCCACACTTGAATGGCCTCTCTGCAAAGGGGATATGACTTGGTTCCTCCCTGTTTGTTCAGATACCATACCACTGACATATTGTCTGAGCGGATCGTAATTGTCCCGAGAGGAAGAAAGCTCTGAAGTGCTTGCAACTCTAGTAGCACTGCTCTCATCTCCAAGATATTGATATGCAGATGTATCTCGTGTTCCTGCCACGTGCCTTGGACCGTCCTGCCAAGATAATGCCCCCCCACCCCATCTGGGAGGCATCCGTGGTCACTGTGGCAACAGGAGGGGATGGGACGAAGGGTTTTCCCGCATTGAGGTTGCTGGAGTGAAGCCACCAGCGTAGATCTTGCTTGCACCTGTCTGTGATCATTATGAGATGAGAAAGTGGAAGATGCTGTAGAGACCACTGGGTGAAGAGCATCCACTGAAGGAGCCTCATGTGAAGCCTCACAAGAGAAACCAGCATAATTGTTGCAGCCATAGTCCCTAACAATTTGAGAACTGTTTTTGCCTTCAATCTATTTTGAGGGAGCAACGTGTATACTTGTTGTTGCAAAACCTGAATCCTTTCTTGTGGTAAAAATGCCCTCATGAGCATGGTGTCTAACTCAGCACCTATAAAGGTGACACGCTGCGAAGGCAACTAGGCAGACTTTTCCCAGTTTAGAGTGATACCCAATTGTTGACACAGCTTGATAGTGGTGTCTCTGGTCTGTAGTAGTAGATGCCTGGTGGTGGCAGAAAGGAGCCAGTCATCTAGGTACGGAAACACTTGGAATCCCTGACATCTCAAGTGAGCTGTCACCACTGACATACATTTGGTGATCACCCTGGGGGCTGTGGTAAGACCAAAGGGCAGGGCACGAAATTGAAAATGACTGGCTCCTAGCCAGAAGCATAGATGACTTCTGGATGCCCTGTCCATCTTTATGTGGTAGTAAGCATCCTTGAGGTCGATGGAGCACATCCACACTTCTTTTCCCAACAATGGGAGAATAGATTGCAATGTGACCATTCAGAACTTGGACTTCTTCACATGGAGGTTCAAGCGGCTGAGATCCAAGATGGTTCTCAGGTTCCCTGTTCTTTTCAGCATTAAAAAGAATCTGGAGTAAGTCCCTAATCCGATCTGGTCTGAGGGGACATGCTGGATAGCTCCTTTTTCTAGCAGCTTTATTACCTCTGAAGCTGCGGAATCCCTTTGATTGGGTGGAACATCTGGGATTCTTTTGATCGGTGGGGAGGGGAGAAGAGAAGAGAATGTGATATCCTCTGGAAATTATTTTTAATACCCACTGGTCCTGGGTGATGTCTTGCCAGGCTTCTGGGTATAGTGAAATGCGACCCCCGACTGGCTCCGGAAATGCGCAGTTGGGCCTCCCATCAGGAGCACTGGTAGGGAGAACCACGTAAGGAATCACGGTCTCCCTGGTTACGCGAGCCTCCTCTGCCACTAGGACAGCGTCTACATGAGTTACTACCCCCTCCCCTGCCTCTGGAGGGGGAATCACTTTGTGCTCCATGAGAAAACCTCTGCTATTTCTTGAACCACATTTTCCCACTCTTCTGGACCTTGGGATAAGGTCTAGAAGGCATGGAAAAACAGACATCCACAGCAGACAGAGATTTTCACTCTTGCTCGCACCTAGTCAGAGTGTCTTTCACCTTGGTTCCGAACAACAAGGAACCATCAAACGGGGCATTGGTGAATGTAGACTTGAAGGCCTCTGTGAAATTACAGAGGCGCATCCAGGAGTGCCTTCTGAGAGAAACTCCGGAACTCGCTGCCCTACTCGCTCCCTCCGCTGCATAAGACATCAGACTCATGGAGGAGATAGCAATAGAATTTAGGGTAGACATCTGAGCGTTGGCTTTCTGAGCCACTGCATCAGAAACGTTACCCTGCAGAGCATCTCCCAGCTCTTTCAGGAGATCTCTTTGGAGCTGTGTAAAATGTGACAAGTAATTCAGCGACCACAGTGTAAAGGCCGCTGAAGAAAACATACGCTTCCCATGGTCCTGGACTCCTTGTTAGGGGGATGGACGGTAGATGAAGTCTCAGCCAGTTCCTTCTTGGTGGTCACTGCCACCACCATGGCATCTACTGGGACACCCTTTGTGAGAAACTCTTTGCCAGAGTGGGTGGACAGAAATTTGTTGGGTCTTCTGGGAACTGGTTCCACAGTGTCAGGGGGGTTTCCCACACCCTCCGACAAACTAGATCCAGGAGTTCGTTGAAGGGTGGAGAGACCCAAGAGGTGGAGGGCTGAGCCCCAAAGGCCTTTAGGAACACCGACTCCTCCTCAGAGGGGGGTTTAGAGGACCAGTCACCTCTGTTTCAAGATCTCTAGGATATCAGAGCAAGAGATATCCTCAGAGGATGACTTGGGGGACCCTTCTGATTCCTCGAGGCCGGTGTCCGACGTGAGAGACTCTTCCTGGGAGTCGATGTGCTTCCTCTTGCATGTTCTTTTTCTGGGTGGCTCCTCAGGCAAAAACTCTGGGGGGCCCTCAGAAATTTGGGGACCACTCATGGAGGTATCCTGAGGCCTTGGGTCTCCACTGTCCAAGGATAGAGGGTTATCAGAGAATGCTACTGGAGCTGGAGGGGGTAGAGTGTCAGTGCTGTATGATGCAGCTGAGGACCTGGCCAGCACGCTCCGCATGACCTCGAAAGCTGGTCCTCCCGGCTCCGAGGATCAACCAACTGTGGAAGACCTCGGAACAGAAGGGGCAAGTTCCGAAGCCAAAGCAAGGGTCAGGCTCACCCGAGCCGAAGCACCGAGAGGGAGGCTAGGAGCCGAAGAGCGTCCCGAGACCTCCCCCTCGGGTCCGACCGAGGAACCCTGAGTCCTGGACCCCGTGGATGGAGCCGACGGGGTCGGAGCCGAGATCAGAGCTGATAAGCCAGGATGGGCTATCGGAGCCGACCTAGAAGCATCAAACGGCGCCGACCACTCTGGCTCCGAAGGCAGAGATTTGCTCGGAGGAGGAGGTATCGACGATGGATGGGTGCCAGGCTCCGGAGCTGACTGGGCTGGAGATGAAAGCAATTTAGCCAGCACCGGTGATTGAAGCAGTCTCTGTACCACTCTATCCACATCCACATCATAGAGTGACCTGGAGGACCTAGAGGACAAGGTAAGAGATGTAGACCTCTCTGAAGGAGACCTGCGACTGGTCTAAAAACTGGGGACCGGCTCCGAACTAATATCTCTGACACTGGCTCCGAGAGGCTGGGAGCTGATGTAAGTTCTGTCGGTTGACAAGCTTCCTTCGGCACCGAAGACAGTGGAGCTGAGGATGCCACAGTAGACTTAGTAACTTTCTCTGGAGGCTCCGATAAGACAGACGGAGCCAAAGATTGTTTTTTTGCTTTAGATGTTTTGTCTCTTTTAGTGGGAGAGGACTTAGCACTAGAAGACCTCTCCAAATCTTCCTCGAAAGAGAGTTTCAGTAGTCCCTTCAGAATTAGTTTGTTCTTCCTTTCTTGAAGAACACGAGGGCTGAATGCGTGACAGAATGTATAAGACTCCTGAAGGTGTACAGCCCCCAAACAATAAACACACACAGAGTGCCCATCAGTAATGGACATCTTGTACCCACATTTACTAAATTTCTTAAAGCCCGAAGGCTTATGTTCTTTTGTATTCTTAGACATGGTCGGCAGGATATTAACACAACACAACAGTAAAACTGACACCAGCAACAAGCATGGGAACTAGACTAATAAACTACAGACACTACACAAGGACCTCTAACTCAAACGGTCCTGACAGGAAAACAAGGGGAAGGACTAGGTCCTCTAACTTAAATGGCCCTAGCCTGCAGGGGATAGGTACCTAAAACAAAAACGAGCACAGAAGGGAAAAACAGATAACCAAGGGAGGACTAGGTCCTCTAACTAAAAACGGGCCTAGCCTGTTGGGAGATAGCTGACGGGATACCAGACAAAAAGTAGACAAATGCCACAAAGGCTACACAAAAATGCTTCCACAAAGCAACAACACACACACCTAGCTATGAAAATAGCTTTTGGATCAAAAATTTAGTCAAAATTTTAGTCAAGAAGACAAAAAGTTATACTTAGCCACAGCCAAGAGCAAGAACACGTCTGAGCTCTACGAGTGGTAAACGAGATCTGGGGAAAGGGAGCAGTGCAGCATGGGATACCTCTTAGCCCAGCCAATTGAAAGACTTTGAGCTACAGTATGGCCGAGTCGGAGCCGAGGTTCGGCTCCGAACCCACGGGTAAGAATGTAGGCGAGACTGGACCACATAACATCACAAGTTTTACTAAGTGCTTTTGCCCTAATTCTCAATTGGACTTCTACAAAATAAACTTTCCACTACATAGCACACCCTACTCAAATCTTAACCTAGTGGAAATGTTTCACATCTGCAAATCAAATAGGACAACAATCACTCGCTCCAAGGATCTCAACCTAGCCTGTGACATTAACAGAACAGATTGCCACTCCTCTGGAATAACCTCCCATTTCATGTGAAGCAGAACTCCTCAATGACTCTATTTAAAAGCAACCTTGACAATTGGATGGGTGACCGAAATTCACCCCAGGGATGGCACCTAGGTCCCTCATAAACAAAGGTAGTCGGTGGTGATCACAGAATTGCTCTGCTAACAACAACAATCTAACTATGGTCAATTAGGGTATATGGGTTTTCTACACAGCAAGGCTTGTAAAGGCCATAGGGCCATTAGCCTAGTAACCTCCTATGAACCTATGAACCCACATGACTAGTTCAATCAACATTATTAAAAACCTTAAATGTTAAAGTGACATCACACCATAAACATATAATGGGTAAAAATAACTTAATAAAACAGTAGCTATCGGTAATGTACTCTTGCAACAAAAACATATACATTGAAATGTATATAATATTGACTCATCAAACATGTTTACAACTTATTTGCCGTTATTTTCAGGACACTATTAATTCTAATACTGTCATTCAATCCGGCTTATTAATTACATTTAATTTGAGCTGCCAAGCCAATTCCTTCTACTCAAGCCTGGTTTCCCAGCTTCATCCCCTAACATATATCACCACTTTATCTATAACCAAAACTACAAATTTATTAAATGCAGGACATAATTGTGCACACTTAGTGCACTTTTTGGGTCCCTTTTTTGAATACTGTAAATTTGTTCATGAATTCCAGAGTAGAGACTCCTTTCTGTCTTCCTACATAAAATCTATTTCAATTTTTGCAGTACACAAGACACTCCACTTCTATAGTACCACAATTAGTGCACCCACTATTTAGCCACAGACATATCAAGGCAGATGCTTCTAATACACCGGTACCCCTAGACAGGCTTGAGGCGAAATTGCTCGAATGTCAGTAGCACACAGAAAAAAAAAAGAATGGCATAATACCAGACATTGTTTTCCACAGGAAATCATTGTCTGTGCATTTTCTAAGTGTGCGTCGCAATGATTCACTTATTTTGGGAGATTTCTCCCTTCTTCCATTTGTTGTATTCATGGAGATGGAAATTGTCCCCCTGCAAAAAACAGATGAAATTTGCCTTTTTTTCCCTTCTGAGTTTTGGGCATTTTTTTTTTTATCTTTTTAGCCTGCTGGCTTTCAGGAAATCTGTGTTTCATAGCAGAACCAGTTTTCATTAGTATATGTATACTGGTTACACATTATATATTTTTAGTAATGTTAAAACCCATGTCAGTATAATTTTTAGAAGTCCCCGACCTTTCAAATATGTTTTTGAGATTGTGCCCCTGTTGCACACAAATGATGGTCTTTAACCAACTGTATCTATCAGCTTCTCAGAATGGGAAAATATTTCTCAATTATGATTAGTATTTTGACCAATTACAGAGCTATCAACATTGTAATATAACATCAGTGACATTGTATGAAGCGTTGATACAGTCCATGCTGACTGGACTACTTAGACCAGTCCTCTGAGTAAGATAAACTCTTGTTTGTGCATTGGTTTGAACTTATGGATTTTCTTTGGTTATATGTGCTGCTCAGTAAGACATGTGGTAGCACTTACAATACACATAGCTGAGCTCCCAGCGAGTAAGTAGCAGTTCGTCTACAAGTATATAACAAGGAAAAAGAGATCTTGTATAACCTAAACATTAGATTAAATATTTATAAGTAGGAGTATGTCAATTCCTTCCCTTTCAAATTTTGTATTAAATTCATTCCGTGTGTCACAATAAAATTGGCAAGAAAGATAAAGATGAAAAAAGAAAAAAAGAGAGTAAAAACTGATATAAACAGTCATTGAGTTGTATGCTGCATAATAGGGTTTAAAGCTGAAAGCAAAGTAATATATTAACACTACTATACATACATTATGGCAAAGAGAGTAAAACTATGGTTCCCTCTAAAATATACACACAGATGGCAAATATACACACAGATGGCATAAATACTTCAAAACTGTACATACAATGCAGAGGTCTATGTTTTACTTAAATAAATTAAGCAGAACTTAATATGTGTCAGTAACAGCTGTTTCAAATACTGTAAGTCTGCTGATTGTTTCTGCCATAGCTTAACAGTCTGTACTGGAAAACACTTTTCACTTTACAGAGACATGACAATGATCCCTTAGTTATTTATTTTAAAATGTCCAGCACTGGACAATAATACTGCATTGGCCTCCTAACTTCTGATTGAAGCACTTTACTTCGATCAGCTTTCACTTGTACACAAAGAGTCGAAAGTCTACATTGCCAAATGTTCTTAAAACGGAAAAGTCAGTCATCACACAACAAATACAGTACAAAATGAAGGATAAATAAATAATAAATGCAAAAATAATTAAACCGAGTTAATAAACAGTTAAATGGTGATAATTTTATTGAAGGAAACAGTATGGAAGTTAATAGAAAATAAATGGCAATGAGCAGGATAGAACCAGCAGTTCTTCTGCTCCCAGATAATGTTTGTTAGACACATAACAGACAGTGAGAAGCTGCTGAAATTAACATTCTTCAGCTCTTACTATGACCATGAAACATGGAACCAGAGCCAAATTCACACCAAAAATCAAACAGCAAAGGCTTCCAATGGTCAATGAAGACTGGAAAGTGAAAGGCTTTAGCATATAAAAGACTTTATTCAACGCTTTCATCTCAACAAGACTTCCTCAGAAAAACAGAGAGACCACTAAGTGTGCAGCTTAAATACATTTCAAAAGCTCATTAAAACCAATTAACCAATACTAACTGAACTCCAGTTAAAATATCAACATGTTAAAGGCACATTCTCTATGTCATGTAGAACTTAATATTAAGCGTACATGTCAACCACTATATAAGACTTGTGTTAAAAAATAATATAAATTAATAAAACAGTTAATTCAAACTTTTTCTAACTTTTAATTTTCTATATTTTAAAAAACATTTAATATTGATGACTTCATTTAAGCCAGGTTTTTTTGTCTGCTCCCAGCTTAACCTGCCATAATGTTTCTCTCTGCTCAAAGTAATTTTTAAAATCCCCCCCTCTCGGGTAGGAATTAACAACTTCTAATATTGAGAATAAACATTTCTTGTATTTATTGCACTCCTCAGTATATTTATATAATGCATTGTTAACATCTGTTTTCTTTATGCTATAATGTTCTCTCATACGCCCCATTAAGGTGCATGTAGTCATCCCTACATAGAATGCTTCACATCCACTACATAACCCAATGTAAACTACTCCTTTGGTTTTACATGTTGAATAACCTGGCACACAAAGTACATTTGATGTGGGGTAACATTACATATGGTCCTTCTGATATATATCTACAGAAATTGCATAGTCCACATATGAACATTCCTACTTTCTGACTAAATTTCGATGTACTTGTGTCATTAGAACTCTTTTCCAACAACTTTTTAAGACTATTGTTGTTTCTATAAACAAAACTGGGTTTACATCCCAACACATTAATTAAATCTGTGTTGCCTTCCAAAAGTTTCCAGTTTTTCTGGATAATCGCCCTTATGCCGCCACTGTCTACAGTCATGTCTAAATTACAGACTACTAACTGCTTGTTTATTTGCGGCCCTCATTTTGTTACTAATGAAGGGGATATTGGAGGGTATAAAGTTTCCCTCTTTACCCAAATGTCCTGTTTGAGGACTCCAAGATACTCATTATCATAGCCCCTATCCAAAAACATAGAAGTAATCCTATCAAAACCTATCTGAAACTCTAATAAAGGGGTTGTCATGCGACAGACTCATATATATTGTCCCTTTGTGATGTTCTTCTTAATAAAAGAGGGATGATTACTCTTATAATGTAAATATCCATTAGTGAAAATTTGCTTTCTATGAATTTTGCTGTCAAATAGCTCAGTAGTTTTGTTCCACTCCAAAGACATCCAAAAAGTTAACTTTGTTTCCACTGTCACTCTTAACAAATTGCAGAAAACCTGACCTAATGTTTAGGTCCTTCAAAAATTGTTCACCTATACTTTCATCCCCCTCCATAATAAAAATCAAGTCATCCACAAATCTGGCGTAAAAAAAATATTGTATATTTGTTTCATTTCTGAAAGTATAGTGGACTTCCAAAAAGCCATAACAGTGTTTGCGTATGCTAGTGCAGCAGAGGAACCCATCACTGCCCCCTTACATTGTCTATAAAATTGTCCATTAAATATAAAGAAATTATGTTCCAATACTATCTCCAATAAACTACACATCAAATTGCTTTCATTGTGTCCAAAATGACTGTGTTTCATAAGAAATTCTCTAACAGCTTCCACCCCTTGCTGATGAGGAATGCAAGTAAACAATGACACCATATCAATAGTCAGAATAATATGCTGACTCTTGTTGAATGAAAAAAAATGAAAAAAATTGTCTTAATTTATCCAAAAGGTCCCTGGAGTCCTTTAAATAAGAGGCTAAACCCTGCACTACTGGATTTAACATGAAATCTATAACTAAAGCTATACTTTCAGTTACAGAATGAGGTGATGATACAATCAGTCTGAATGGGGGGGTCCATCATACTCTTGTGAACTTTCGGAATGCCAAAAAGTGTACCGACCCTTGGCTATTTCTACCAGACAAAAATTATACAATTTTATATCCATAACTTGATTCATAACAGCATCATTTAAAAAATAATAAATGTACTGAAAACTGTAAAGATGTCCCTAACATTTACCTTTGAATATTCATCAGTATTGTGGAGCATTTTTAACATAGCATTGTTGTATTGTTCAACAGTCATAACAACTATGTTACCCGCTTTGTCACTTTTCATATATCTCAGATCATGTCTACATGTTAATTCAAATAAAACTTTACATTCAGGGGATGTTACGTTGTCATACCATTCTCTATTTTTCATACCATTGCCTAAACAATTTTTAATATCTTGTAAACAGACCTCTTCAAACACTTTTAAAGTTTGGTGTAACACCGGTGTGTAACTAGAAGGTTTAAATAAACAACTACTATACAACAACCCCCCATTAAATATTCAAAAACGTTCACGCTGATAAGACAGCATGCACATTGTAAATCAGAGTTATACTAATGGAAAAAGGTCTGGTCGCCAGGACTTTTCCATTACTATAACTCTTTTTTTTACAGCAATGGAGAATGCAAGATCTCCGTTGCTTCACACTGTCTCGCTATGTTAAATGTCTCCACCCCCAGCCAAGGAAATCACTGTAAAGAATTTCTCAAAAGCCAACTTTGCACTTCTCAAGACTGAGGTGGAATCCTTCAAAGCCCCTGGGCCAAAGGATAATACAGCCCAATCCGCAGAATCCTTTACAAATGCATTCTATGAGCACCTGCAGGAATGCATGGATCGTGCTATCCCAAATAAAACCAAGACTCACTCCTCCAAAAACAGGAGACCGGTCTGGTGGACCCCAGCCATAAATAAGCTATACAACAGAAGGAGGAAGCTACTACATGACAGAGCAAAATCCCAAAAAGGGAAGGCATCTCTGATCAGTATTAGCAAGAAACTTTGATCCCTCATAAAATCATCAAAGGCCAGCTTTGAAAGAAAAATTGTCCTAGACACTAAAGATAATCACAAGGCCTTCTTTAGTTATGTCAGGAACATGGGCGGAAACTCCCAGATATGCTCTGAATTGTTGCATAACGGTACAAAATATACTGAACCTACAGACATAGCCAACATCCTGGCAGACAGATTCAGCGCAAACTTCTCCCCCCCTTCCCCAAAGGAGCAAATGCCTATCCCAACTGAATGTAACCTCCCTGACATCACAGATGCACAGGTGAAAGCTGCCCTCTCCAAAGCAAAAAACACAGCATCTATGGGACCAGCATCTATGGGACCAGACGGTGTCCCAGGCTGTGTCTTACACGAGCTCCAAGAAGAACTGAACCCTCACATTAAGTCACTGTTCAAACTTAGCCTTACTACAGGATATGTACCCAAAGAATGGCGTACAGCTACAGTGGTCCCACTCCACAAAGGTGGTACCACAACGGACCCCGGAAACTATTGCCCCATAAGCCTGACTAGTCTGGTATGTAAAGCTATGGAGCGTATTATCATGGAACTCATAAACAAAGACATTGGGAGCCTGCAGACACTGGACCCTACCCAATTCAGCTTTGTTAAGGGCAGATCTTGCCTCTTAAACCTAGTTGATTTCTTTGAAACAGTTACCAAAGCCATAGATGAGGGCAAGGTAGTCCACACAGCCTACCTGGACCTCGCAAAAGCCTTCGACACAATACCCCACTCGGGCATCATAAATAAGCTTACCAGCTTAAATATCAACCCCTATATCACAAGATGAGTTGCAAACTGGCTCAGAGATAGAACTCACATGGTCAAAATCGCAGGTGCCATGTCCGAATCCAAACCAGTTACAAGTGGCATCCCACAGGGCTCAGTTCTGGGACCTCTCTTGTTCGGTATATACTTCTCTGAGGTTCAAGCTAACACGGGGGGATTATGGCTGACAAAGTTCGCAGATGACTGCAAACTGGGGGTCATAATAGAATCTCCAGCTGACACAAGCATCCTCCAAAAGGGTCTCACAGAGATGGATGCTTGGTGCCAGAGCCACGGCCTCAAGCTAAATGCTAAAAAGTGCATAGTCATCCCCTTTGGGAAAAACAAGGTGCCCACAAATTACCACATTAGTGGTAATCCATTAAGTACGGAAGAAGTAATTAGAGATCTGGTGACCGATGTAGATAGTAATCTCTCCTTTGATAATCACGTTGCCAAAGTGGTTAGAAAGACCTATATAGCCCACCTTATCACGAAAGGGTTCGTATCTAGATCAAGAGAGGTCATTGTGCCCCTCTACTCATCACTCATCAGGCCCATAATTGAATACAATGCCCCTTTTGGGATGTACCTTACCCGACACCTGCAGCAACTGGAGAGACCCCAAAAGTACCTCACCAAGAGGATCATGGGCTACAAACAGATGTCCTATGCAGCTCGAATAAAGAAACTCCAGCTCTACTCAGTGGCTTACCGCCTACTCAGAGGCGATCTATGCCTGACGTACAAAGCCATGTCAAAGCCAGAATTAATGGACATGCTCCACCTCAAAAAATCCAAGTCCCTTGGAGCTACACGCTCCAGGGACCTAAACCTCAGCACAAAAATAAATAGGACATGCTGGAGGGACAGATTCATTTCCCAGAGGCTCCCCTCACTCTGGAATAGAATTCCAATTCATGTCCCCTTGCTGACCCTCTTCAAGCGAAATCTGGACGCGTGGATGGGAAATCGCAAATTCACCCCTGGGATCTCTTCTGTGTCCCTGCTAGACAGAGGCACAGTAAACTAATCTTAAAAGGGTATCTTCTGTGACCTACTTTACAGAGGCACAGTAGGCTAATCTAATAGGGAGGCGGAAGCCAAATACACTCTGGCTAGGCTTATAAATGCCCTAGGGCAGATAGCCTAATATCTACCTATGAACCTATGAGACAGGTTTAAAAAAGCAACGGAGATTCTCTGTTGCTTTTTTTAAAGCTGTCTCACTATGTTAATCTCATTTAACATAGCGAAACAGTTTTTAAAAAGCAACAGAGATCTTGCTTTCTCGGTTGCTTTTTTTCAAAACTGTCTCGCTATGTTAAATGGGTTTAACACAGCCAGACAGCTTTAAAAAAGCAACAGATATTCTCCGTTGCTTTTTTTAAAGCTGTCTTGCTATGTTAAACTCATTTAACATAGCGAAACAGTTTTGAAAAATCAACGGAGATCTTGCTTTCTCTGTTGCTTTTGCCCACAGCTCTGATGTACTGCATAGGCATGCGCAGTACATCAGGACTGCCGCAGAATACCAGACAGCTGCGGAAGGGCAGCAAGGAGGCATTATACAATGCCATTATTTAAGAAAAGTAATTCTTTTTTTTTCTTAAATAATGTCATTGTATAATAGCAATAACCCACTTCTGGGTGTGGGTAATGCTGGATTTACCCATGGTTGGCTTTGTTTGGCCACTCGGGCTTCGCCCTCGTGACCAAACCACACCAACCATGGGTAAATCCAGCATTACCCACACTGAGGCGTGGGTTATTGCTATAGTATCACATTCAAATAGCTTAAACAGATAATCTAAATTTAGTTTGCGAATATATTGTTTAAAGTCTCCAACTGTCCGAGTGTAATCTGCCTTTTTAGTAGGTACAAAGTTAAAACCATATCTCAAAACTCTAATCTGCATGTCGTTTAAAACAGCACCAGACAGGTTAATGATGTTAAATTTATCATTGAACCCTCTTTCTGTTCATCGTTCGAGGACTCCGACTTAATCTGGCCTCTCGTCTTGATCATTCGAGTTTTTACAGTCTTGTTCTCCCTCTTGGATAAAAAAGTTGTTTTAGGACGCGTTCTCGTGGCGTTCACTTTGTAACCTGGCATGTTGCCTGCAGATTCATTGCTGGATAAGGCTTCCACCTCCACTGCCTCGCGCTCTGTCTCAGAAGGGGCGTTACCAGATCTCTCTGCCCTAAAAAACCTTGTCGGCAGAGTTGAAGGCTGAGATTGGTTGCCAGACCCAGTTGCCCAGCGCGGCTTGTTCAGCACATTCCTATGGACACCAGGAGCCTTCCTATTACTATTATTAGTGTTGTTTCTGATATCTGACTGTTGCTTTTATTTCTTGCTTCTGGTGCAAAATTGACAAAAGCAGGCCCATCCTCATAAGCAGTGACATCCCTCAAGAGTTCGTTGAGTTTCCTGTCAATCACCTCATTCTCGTGTACCTCAACTTCTTTCAGTACCTGATCATATAGTCTATCAGGGTCAAAGTCCACTGCCAAAGGCCTTACATCTTCATCAACTTTTAATATTTCTTATTTTAAAGAGGTTAATTTCTTATAGTTGTTGTCAATGAGTAGCTTCAACAGTAGTAGCCCAGTATTATTAAAGAAGTGGATAAGCTCTTCAAAAAACAGATCTGAGGCAGTGACGCCATTGGGACATTTAAAAAAACCTCAGACCCTTCGGCACTATTTGTAACTCTATACATCTTTGAAAGTATCTGATCTCCAAATCTAGAGACTGGTACTTTTTCAACATTTGCATAAATTGTCACATTTGTTGTTAAATTCTTCTGTTTTAGCCTTGGTTATTTTGTAATCTGCTTTGAGAAACGGATCATACCTGTTGTCCAAAATAGAACGAATATTATTGTACTGTAGAGGTTTCACACTAGTCCCAGCAGGTGCCCTGTTGTCTGCAGAGCCACTCTTAAGGTTTAAATGAACAACTGTTACTTGTTCATCATCTGAGCAGAACACTGCCTCACCAGCAACCCCTTGTTTGGCAACCAAGGCTTTTAAAGTTTTTTGTATGTCATTCAAGGAAGATAACAGTACATGTAATAATCCACTTTCACCAACTGAGGGTGTAGGATGTACGGTCATATCCAGTAAGGGATCACTTTCCATCTCGGCCATCAGATGCTATGATACTAGTCAACCAAAACTCAAGAAACATGGAACTAGAGCCAAACTCACACCATGGACCTGTGAAATGACCCCCCCCCCCAAAGTAACATGCCTATTTTCGGAATTTACCCTCCTGGGACATTCAGCAGGACACTAAGAAACCATGGTTTGCCTCTGCAGTAGCACATTGCATCCTATGTGGCCTCACCTCTGTTCAAGTCAAGTATGCATTCTGCTGTGCTTTCTGGTATACACCGGCAACATTGCGGCAGTACACTGGCAACATTGTGGCAATTATGGTTTTCCCAGCATCCTTCCTCCCCCAAGAGAGGCAAGGAGGCACAGACCCTTCATGAATCTCTCTCCTCTCATTGGGTCATCCAGTTCCAGGGCAGTTAACTGAACCATGGTCACCTGGGCTATAAGCAGAGCTCCTTCCCTGTACATCACTGAGCAGACAGATACATGAACACTTACCATTTCAGCTGGTCTTTGAGAGGACCTTCTGCAGTATGAAACAGCTCCAGTCTCTTTTCTGACAGCTCTCTCTGTAGGTCCAAAATCTACCAGCCAAAGGTAATGGCTAACAATAAGAATCTTTCAGGAGATGGACTAGCTGTCTCATAAGGGAGGCAAACTAAGTTTGCATACATTTCAACACTAAAGAAGAGTAAATAGCACCACTTTGGAATGGCTTAGCAAGCTTACTCTGGGCCACAGTTTCACTGTCAACCAAGTCATAATGCATTAACATGGTAGGCACGCGTATCATGAGTATGAAATATCGTAGGTCCACATCTAAGAGAGTCTGAAATTTCACATATTGTTGGAGAAATCACTACATCTCCACCCAGATCAAGCATGATATATCTGCTTTCTGAAAACCTTCTAGCAGCTTCTAAGATCTTTAAAGTTACAGCTAGAAGAATTAAGTGAAACAACCAGGCTAGGAGATGGAGCCAGTGGTCTCTCCTACAGTTATGGACATCTTTGGTTCATATCTGGAATGTCTCCTGTATTGTCATGCACTTAAGTGCCTGAAGCCACATCAATCTTAGCTACTGCATGGTGGTAAGGATGAGCCTCTATCTTTCTTCTCTGGGCATGGGTATCAGATGCACAATCAATGAGAATTGTGGACAGGCAAACAGAAACCTTTCCCTGCACTGCAAGAAAAATGCATTCACTACCAGCTTGCCCCAGTTCTACTACACTGCCTAGATCTTGAGAAATGTTCATTCTTCCTCGCTGCTCTCCATAGTGGAGTGCGCCTGGAATATGCTATGCATGTTGACATGTTTGATTCTCAGCCTCAAGGAGAGGAATAGAACTATATACCATGGCATCCACAATGGTGTTCACCCTTCTAGAGTCATGAACTTCTATCAGAAAGATACCGTAATCTACAGCCCTAAGTCAAACCTGTATCAGTTTCATGCATGGGGTTTTGTTAGGTCATTCCAAAATGTTTGTTAAGACAATACACGACAGAATGCCACATACTGTTTGTCTGACTTTAGCAGAAGGAGCTTGAGCTGAAAATCTTTTTTTGAAGATTGGAGAATGAGCAATAATACTACAATTTCAAACAAGTTGAAGTCTAACTATAAATTCCAATGCCTCCTCCTGCATAAGACTAGCAAGGACTCTGGGTGAACTTACCAACTTTTCCAGCAGCAATGGTTGTCAAAACCTGCAAAGGATTTGGTAGCACGAATAGCCCCCTCCCCATAGTCAGACTAGTAGAAACAAAAGAGGAGATCTGCAAGAGCATGGTGGATATGCAGCAACTGTCACATCAAACCTAGTGGACCACCTTCATAGGGAAGTACGCTAGTGGAACCATGAAGAGGGTGACCATGTCCAATTCCAGAAGAAACTGAAAGGAATGGGTTTTAATCCAACAAAGTAATGACGTGTTAAATTTTCTTGAGAGCCAAATGTATCCTGATGAAGGGACTCCAATGCACAGAATAATAGCAGACATCTCCTACTTTATGGTAATTGCCAGAGACTAAGAGACTAACAGATTACAGTTATGACAGAGTACAGCAAGGACTTTTGTCAACAACTTTTCCATAGCAGCCATCAGAAGATGGTCATTAAGCTATTCTTTAGCAATGCTTCTGCCACTACAATCAAAATGTTAGTGAATGTTCACGGATACATGAGAAGTCAAAGAAAATAACTCCTACTGGTAATGGTTCTAGAAAAGAGAAAAGTGGAAACACCTTCATTAGCTGTGGGACACAGATGCACTAGTAGATATCAGTTATGTTCATCTACACTATTTCAACCCCCCGAGGCAGCAAGGGTATGGCCATCTCCAAGGTCAGCATTCTTAACTTTATGTACCGAATATGCCCTCTGAAGATGCTGTAGTCAGGAAACAGTGGACATTAACTGCCATTCTCTGCAGAATGAGGAAATGTTGTGATCAGTACCATCCTTCTCTTTTCAAAGGAGGAACATGATTCAAAGCACTTTTAAGGAGCAGAGTCTGAAGGTGTTCCCAGTCTCATGCAAAGACTGACATGTTTTACAGAAATTCATGACAGAAAAAAATCAAACAGCATTAAGGTTTAATTTTTTGAAACTGTTCTGGAACTCATCTGTTCTTTGTGATGAACCTCCAGACTGGGGCAACTGATAGAACTGGCCTCCCACTGACAGTCATAGGAGGTAGTTAGGACTTATTTGAACCACTTGACAAGAAATGCCTCTTGGAAGAATTTGAAAGGGAGTTCTTGGTCCTCATTGCAGTTTGGAGTAGTCTTGGAGAAGAACATGAAACAGCCAGGGAGGAGATATCCTATAGACCCTCATTGGTGGTCAGTCCCTGCTCCCATTTCTGCAGGCCTTCAACATTATCTTGCAAAGCTTGACTAAAAATGATTTTTCCTTACAAGATAATTCCTTAATGGACTAATACAGCTCTTCCTCAAAGAAGGGCAGTGAGAGGCGCACCAACCAGTGACGATATGTACCAGAGGCTGCTATTCCTAATCACAGTGCCTTCATAATCAAAACTGCAGTAGGTAACACAGACGTGCAGTGAACAGGCTATAGTCATTATTTTCCAGATCTACCACTGACAAATACACACACAGTTTATTCCCAGAACTGAAGGTTTCCTATGCTTGCATGAAGAAGCACCATGACGATTTTCTCCATCGCCTTCTGACTGGCTTCTTTTCAGGAGAGACAAAGTGGCATATTAACTACAGGAAATTTGCCCAGATCACCAGTGAAGCTCCCCATATCTTTTCAATAAGCATAGTGGGTTCTTTTACATCCATCTTAGCTAACACTAACTTAGGAAGATGAGACCTTTGTTTAATGTCTCACCTGAAGAATAGCAAACTCAGGAATGCAGCTAGTATGAACAGCAGAGGGCTCAGAGTTGAACCATGACAAACACCCATTCCTAGTGGGAACCTTTCTGTGAGTTAAAACGCTATATATGTATCACTGGGCCCCTGTATATAGACAACACTAATTCTACCAATGTTTCTGGGACATAGAACCATCGCAGGAATGTCCCACTGAGATTTCTTGGGTTCTTGTCAAGCTTTCTCCAAGTCTAGGAAATCCCAGACGGACTATGTAGCTTCTTCTCCACTACCTATCTGACTGCAAACATTAGGTTAGTTGTGCCGATCCTGATCTGAATCCACACTGCTTATCTCCCATCTTACTTTCTGTTACTCCGCACATTCCGTTATCAATTACTGTCTCCAGCACTTTCATGCAATATGACAGGAGTTTGATGTCTCTGTACTGTTCACAGTTGTAAATTTCCACGTTGTTTTTGTACACTGGCACTAGAATGTTTACGCTACAGTCATTTGAGATATACCTTTCTCTACACACTGCCATAAGTACCCTCAGGAGCCATTTCTCCCCTATCTCACCCAGCATCTTTATTGTGTCTGCCGTGGCCTCATTTTGGGTCTGCTGCTTTCCCTGACTTAATTTTCTTTAGTGCTGTCCTTACTTCTTCTAGGGTGTGCTCTTCTTCCTCTTTCATCACAGGCTGTGTATAGGCCAGTACAGCTTCTGTGGGATTTTCTTCATTCAAAAGCTGATGGAATGGGGCAGCTCGGGGTATTTTTTAATTCGCAAATTAGGCTCCTTTGTATCACATCTGGTCTTGCAAGAGCTTTTGTTTCTGGTAGCTCATTTGGTCCCATGGAATTTATTTTTGACCTTACTAAGGAGAGATGGCCAGTTCTGATGTAATTTTTGGTGAGATCATGTTGCAGAGAAAAAGCAAGGATGGGATTTCCCTTTGTGGCCTAACATTTGATATAAATTTGTATGTGTGTTAGTGATATCTGTTTGCTCTGTTACGGTGATGACATCTTGTTTTAGCACATAGCATTCTCCTTTCTTTCCTTTTGTGTTTTGGATGTGGTTGAAAAAGGTCATATTAATGTCACTCATTTTATTGGCAAGTTTTACTTCAAATGAGACTTTGCTCCTTTTTATTGTTTGACTGATTTCCTTTTGGAATGAATTGACCTTAGCCTAATTGCATCATGATGGGAAACGTTTTGAGGACTTTGTACACTTCTTTTATTTTGTTTAATAAATTTAGGTATATTGCAAACTTTTCCATTGCATTTATTCCTCATGAGGATATCAATGCAGTTTTCAAATTTTTTTTTTCTGGCTCTGGTGAAAAAGGTCTCTGGGCGAGCTCACTCACCTGGTTAAAAATGCTAAATCAATAAAAACATGTTGCAAAGGTTAAAAATGCTAAATCAATAAAAACATGTTGCAAAGGTTAAAAATGATAAATCAATAAAAACATGTTGCACATTTACTTTAACTACCCAGTCTATAGACTGGGAAATATATTGACTCAAAGGCAGAAAATGTTTTGGACTTTATCAACAGAAACACCCTGGACAATACAATGTGCACTCCAACCAGAGGGTCCTGCATCACATGCTCACTGGTGATGTCAGGTCACAAAGCTGCTTCCTCTGAAACAAAAATCAAACCAAAAAAAAACTAAACTGTAACAGTGAAGAACTATACTAAAGCAAACTTCATCCTATTAAGCAATAGTTTGTAAAAATTCATGGGTCCATCAAACCTTGAGAACACAGCTACCTATGCAAGATTATTCACAAAAACCTTGTGTACACATGCAAGTGGCTGCACTGAAGCTGCCATAGCTACTAAAAGTAAGCCCAAATCTAACATCAAAAACAAACTCTACTGATGGAATCTTTACCTTAACAGGGCATATAATAAAAAAAAAGTCATGACCAAAATCAGAAAGAGGAACTCTCACAGATACAAGAGCTCTCTGATTCAACTAAACAAGAAACTAAGAGGTCTAATAAAGTCCAACAAGACCAATTATGAGGTCAAGATAGTCTCACAGGCTAAAAACAATGACAAGGCCTTCTTCAGTTATGTCAGAAATCTTAATGGTAACATGCAAACATCTGCAGAACTGATCATAAATGTCACAACCTTCACTGTCCAGGTTGACATAGTAAATCTATTGGGTGATAAATTTAACAATAACTTCACCTCCCGCTCCCTCCCCCCACTACCCTCTGTGAAATCACCTCTGTTATAACCACTCCAATTACCAACAGGAAGCAGGTCCTGGTGATGTTAGCTAAGGCCAAAAACTTTGCCTCAATGTGCCCAGACAATATCCCCAGATGCCTCCTAACTAGCCTAAAACATGACATAGTAGGACCACTTGAGGCAGTCTTCAACTACAGCCTAAAAACAGTTACATGTTAGGTGAATGGAGGGCCACAATGGTCATCCCTCTTTATAAGGGTTGACCATCAACTGACCTTGGGAACTACAGACCCATCAATATGACAAGTCTAATATGCACAGCCATGCAATTATCATAGAAATGATCAACAAGAGCATTGGACAGCTACAGACAGTGGACCCATCCCAGTTTGGCTTTAATAAGGGAAGGTCTTGTCTACTCAACCTGATAGACTTCAGTGTCACCAAGGCTACAGATGAGGGAAAAATGGTCAGTGCTGCCTACCTTGACATGGCCAAGGCAATCAGTACAATACCCCACTCTGGTATTGCTGACAAACTCACAGAACTAGAAATCTATACCCTACATAATTCACTGGAATGTTGGTGGTTCACAGATAGGACCAGAGAAGTTAAATCGGTGAGACCACCCCCACCAGGTGAGTGGTCACCAGCAGAATACCGTATTAGGCCTTCTCCTGTTTGGTCCGCACAAATGGTGCACAATGTGCTCAAAGCAGACCAGTTAACCAAAAGCAGCACAACATTGCGGGTCCACAGAAAGATTTTATTATCACCAAGACAAAAGGTTGAGCGCTTTCATCAAATAAATTGACTTCTGATGAAGTCAATTTATTTGATGAAAGTGCTCAACCTTTTGTCTTGGTGATAATAAAATCTTTCTATGGACCAGAAGTCAATTTATTTGATGAAAGCGCTCAACCTTTTGTCTTGGTGATAATAAAATCTTTCTATGGACCCGCAACATTGTGCTGCTTTTGATTAACTTCTCCTGTTTGGTATTTACTTCTTAGAAGCTAAGGCTACTGTCAAAGGCCTCTGACTCACTAAGTTTGCAGATTACTGTAAATTGGGAGATATCATAGAGTCTCCCCATGACAAGGGCATCCTACAAGATGGTCTAATACAAACAAATGACTGGTGCCAAACCCATGGATTAAAACTCAATGAGAAGAAATGCATTATAGTGCCCTCTGGGAAATCACCCACCTAAGATATTTACTCTGTCGAAAAAACACTCTTAAAAGTTGACCCAGTAGTTTGTGATCTATGAACATATGGTGACAGTAATCTGGCCTTCAACCACATGTAACCAAAACAGTAAGAAAATCATTCTATGTCACCTAACTCATAAACAAGGGTAAAGCATCCAGGTCGAAGGAAGTTACAGTACCACTCCTTTCAGCCCTTATCAGAACCATCAATGAGTACAGTGCCTACTCTGGCATGCACCTAACTTGCCAAGAAAATCCAGGATATGAATATCCTGTCCTACATAGATCACCTTAAGGCCCTATCTCTCTACTCAGTCTCCTACAGGTTACTTTCAGATGATCTCTAGCTGGCATATAAGGCATCCTCATATCCAGCTCTGATGGATGTCTTACACATCAGCAAAACAAACAGCACCAGAAACACTAGATCCAAGGACCTCAACTTTGATGCAACATATACAGAACATGCTGGAGACAGCAATATATGACTCAAAGGATCCCCGCACTATGAAAAAAGCTCTCCATCAACATGAAACAGAGTTCATTCCTGACCCTACTCAAACAAAACCTTGACCATTGGATGGAAAATTGCAAATTCAGCCCTGGTCTGCCCCCCATGTCTCTGATGGACAGAGCTCAGCAGTAAGTAAATTAATATCCAACTAACATACCCCCTCCACACATAACCCTTAACTACTTCATTGCTAACATACCCCCACCATATAGGCATCCAAGGTACTCAGGGACAAAACTGGGTTGGTTTACGCACCTAGGGGTATAAAGACCTTGGTGGTCATTAGCCTAGTGTGAACCTATGAATCTAAAAAATGTCTGTGAATGATTCACCAATAGGTTGCAAGGCGGGATGGCTAATATACTGTCAACAATAACTGAACTAATGTATTGAATAAGTGTGAGACTGTAAAGCATTAATCATAGGTATGTGTCTCAGAGTTTGCCTTTTCTTTGGAGCACACTTCCTGTTCACATTAAGCAAAGCCCTTCCCTAGCCCTGTTCAAACACAATTTGGATCAGTGGATGGGGAATTGCAAATTTACACCTAGGGAAGTGCCTATGACCCTTATGTTAGGGACACCCTGTAAGATACTAAATGCACAGGCACAAATCCATGACATCCTCTTGCACCTAAGGGCCATACATTGAGTAAAATTGGGTTATATTGGCTAGGTTTGTAAGGGCCCTTTAGCCCAGTAATCTCCTATGAACCTTTTCATGAAATATGGCTGTGTAAGAAAAAGTAGAAACAGTGGACTTTTTTGACTTTGTTAAACTTGTGGGGGAACTAAAAAGCATTTGCCTCTCTTTGTGTCATTAATGCTCAGAATGACATGGAGAGAAAGGGGAATGAAAAAAGTAACTGTAAGTAAAACAATTTCTATTTTTAGCAGTATTTCTATAAAACATTTCTTGATATAAATTGCATGTTTTATTGTAAATCATTTTTAGTTCTTGTATATGATAAAGATACTAAAGTAAACAGATGGCCTTTTTATTTCTTTTTCTTTTTTCTTTTTGCATTAAGAAACATAGGCATTACAATGTAAAAAGAGAAAAAAAAGGTAGACTAAACCTTGTTTAAGTTAATAGGCTGTAATCTTGTGTTGCTGGAGTGGGGATGATGTGCAAAAGTACACAGATCATATATATGTAGAGCTGTCATATTTTCTCGTACTTTAGCAGAGGTGAAGGTCTGGATTAAGACCATTGGCTTAATCTAATAACAAGTTGTAAGTGGGAACAAGTAAATAAGATAACACTGAATATAATGAACAGTTTTTCTTCAGCAATAAATGTTTCAGCTTGTCTTTAGAAACATACAACTGTGGACTACATGTTCTCTTATGCTTCTGTGGAGACAAGCTGATTATAGGGCAATAAAAAGCCATAATACTGGTTTCCTCAAGATTAAAAGTTAATATTTTCTGAAAGCATGCAAGTTGCTTTACAAATCTAGGAAGGGAATAAAGACAAAAATGAACAGCATGAATTGGTGTAAATAGAAACACAAACAATAACATGCATCTTAGCATAGATAACCTGAACTTTAGGATAATCAAAGCCTGTCTTTGTAGCTGTCTTTTTGTTCCAATTAGGAGGGTTAGAATTAATTGCTTGAATATGTGCATTTTCATTAAGTTAACATGTTATGGGGGTGTTAATCATACATACATACTTACATACAAATATTTCAAGCATGGGCATTAATGCCCTTCTAGCCTGCCAGTATACCAAAATACTTGTTCCCATAATAAGTGTCCAGACTGTTCTTAAAATATGTAAACTAGTACTTGCTTTAATGTAATTTGGTAGTCTGTTCCATACATCAGCTGCTCTCACAGAGAACCATTTGGAACACATCTCATTCCTATACAATCTTCTACACAGGTTGTCTGATGATTCCCTAGTACTTTTTCATAACCCCATACATTCCCAGAGATAGTTATTTCTAAATGTTCAACATACCTGAATAAGATCTTCTGTTAGATATCTATAAGAGACACTGTATGAGTTCAGATATTTTATTCTTTCATAATAACTTAAATGTTCACATTGATGGATGCCCTTGGTATATTTCTAGTGTACTCTTTCCAGGTTACTCATGCGTGTTTTCTTATAGGGTTTCCATATTGTTATTCCATACTCAAGTTTGGGTCTAATGTAACTAACAAACAATGACTTCATCATTTCGGATTTCCTAGACTTTATAAATTGCTTTATACAACCTATAGTTCTATAACTTATCATTAACCAATTGGTTAATGTTATTAGAAAAAATCAGAGTTGGATCTACCCATATACCCAGGTCCTTAAATGAATCTACAGTTTCAATCACTGTGTGCTGTATTATTCACCTCTCAATTTATGTCTCCCAAATCTCATATGCTTAGTTTTCGATGTATTTATCAGCATATTATTCTCCTGTGCCCAAATGGTCAATTTAGTCAAGTGCTTTCGCAGACATGCCTTGTCTGTAACGTGTAATCAGTTTACCCATTTTTAGGTAATCTGCATACAGACTATAGAACACCTCAGATGAAAACATTAGGTCTAAAAGATACAATTTAAACAAGTAAGGGTCTAGATCAGAGACCTAAGGGGTATCCTGACTGTAAACAAGAACATCACCTGTCCAATTGCTGTACGATACTTGCCATGTCCTATTTGTAAGCCATGCAGCTATCCATCTAATCAAGAGTACATTGATACCTAGTTGTTGTAATTTATTGGTCAGAGTTTTGTGTATGACCCTGTCAAATGCTGAAGTTGAATCTATATAAATCACATTGCAGCACATTTTTTTTTCATTCATAGCTGCTAATTATATTTTTATAGAACAACATGTTACAGGTGGCAATAGATCTATTTTTAACATATGCATGCTGATATATGGTTTTAAGTCCCACCCTATCCAATTCTGACAATAACATATCCAATATTACCTTCTCCATTATTTTTCCACAACATGAAAGTAGACTTAAAGGTCTATATGACTCTGGGTTTCTCCTACTCCCCTTTCCCCTAAAGACAGGTTTAATAAGCACATCTCCAATCCTGAGGAATCTCCCCAAAATTTATATGCCCTAGTAAATAATACATATAATAGTACTGTAAGTTCTTGCTGAAGTGTTCTCAGGTCATTATTACTCATTGCATCGCCTCCCTGTCCTTTGTTTGGATCCAGTTTGCACAGTTCTTTTTCAAAATAATTTAATTTGATTCTAGTTTTTGCAGCTACCTGGATGGCACTAGGACATCTTCTTTTGTGGAGCCAAACTGTTTTACATAAGATTTTGTAAATATATCTATAATCTGTTTTATCTGAGAATAAATTTTAGGGGGTGCATTTATTTTTCTTTCTTTTTTTTTTTTTTTGTTTGAGGGTTTTCATTAAAACAAAAACATCCTGTCAAATGAGGCACATGTTACAATGTTGATGATAAAAAAAAAAATTGTATAAAGGATCAGCCTTCCAAACTTTTGTGGGTGCACATTCACAAAAACTGGAAATATACATTTAACTAAACAGTCCTATATAATTGGTGGGAATAATTATTTCTTATCATAATGGTGACACTTTCCATATTATCTTGGGATGTGAACAGCCTCACAGGGTATACAAAAAGAAAAGAAAAGAATATTTAATTATATTAAGAAATGCAGAGTGCAAACAGCAATACTGCATGAGAAACATTTGGAAATAACTGAGCATGTAAATTTGATAAAACAGGACTTCAGAATGGATATTCAGCAGAATATCAGGGACAAGGAAAAAGAGAAGTACTTATCTTAATTGCTAGAGGAGCTCCAATACTGACGGAAGAGGAAAAAAGCTAATAATGGTACATTTGTGGTAGTATGAGGCTGCTGGCATGTATTTATATTTCACCTAAAACTGTCATTATGCAGCTTAAAAATGTGGGAGAAATAATCAGTTTTCAGCAGGAAATATTACTTATAGGTTGGGACTGGAATTTGATTTGCAACAGTGATGATGTATCATGGGGGGGGGGGGCAGAAGGGAAAATATAACAAGAGTGTAGATTTCTGAAGAAATTTATGAAAATATTTGGTATGGAAGATGTGAATTAAGTACTAAGAACTTGGAGATAATTTACATATTATTCCCCAAGGTACAACAACTGGGCTAGACTAGACAGACATTATATTTCACAGGCACATGTGCATTTAATTGAGAACATTGACAAACATCCAATAACTATTTCAGATTATATGCCAATAATTACTAAGATAAAAATTCAGGTAATGAAGTAAAGATGAGATACTAATGCTTCCTCACTTACCTGCTTAAAAGAGAGGAATTAAAGGAATGGAATTGAGACTTATTAGGGAAGCGAGAAATTACTCCAGACGTTATAGCTAGTGAGTGGGATAAAATAAAAGTGGATTTTTAAAAATATGGTGGAATTTAAAGAGATATGGTTAAGAAGTAACAAAATGTATAAAGGTTAAGGTAATGCAAGATAATGGGAATCTCAGAGAACAAGAAGAAGCACAATTGCAGAGTGCTAAAAATAAGGGAGTATCCGGATAACATGCACGAATTTAGAAAGATTGCTGTTAAGCAACTGCTTTTTGGTAATAATTCTAGAGCACAAAAACTTTTGGCATGATGACTTAGGCAACAGAAGGTAGAAAGGGTTGTTGCCAAACTTAGAGATCCTCTAACAAGAAAAATAACCAGAGATCCTGTAGAGGTATTAGAGATATTTCAGAAATTTTATGAAAATTAGTGTAAAGCACAGAAGTGATGAAATCAAGAAAAAGCACAAATGAAAATATTTATGAAAGGCTTAAATATTCCAAAGTTAGAGGCTGAACAGTTAATAATCAAAATAGCTGGAAGGGAGATAAAAATGGCAATGTATAACCAATCTGTAGGAAAGTCTTCAGGAACAGATGGTATTCCTGTGGAAGTTTGGAAGCTTTGAGGGAATCAAGTGATAACAATCTGGAATGTTTTGTTTAGCAGTATTTTAAAAGGAGAAAAAGCATCCTGGAAAAAAGCTGTGGTGGCTGTAATACCTGAAGATGGTAAAGACCTATCGAATCCAGCTTCACACAGGCCTATTTCAATTTTAAACCATGATTATAAAGTCTTTAAATCTATAATGGCTAAAAGAATGGCAAAGGTGTTGCCAAAACTGAAATATATGAATCAGTGTGGTTTTTTGGAAGGGAGGCAAACATTTCATAACACTAATAGAACAATGATGATGCAGAGGGATGCAGAACGTAAGAAAACGCCAGTGTTGTTGGTAGGTGTAGATGTAGAGAAAGCATTTGTCAGATTAAGTTTGGATTTTATGAGTAGGGAATGTTAATATTTGCATTTCCTCATACAATAATAACTTTAGTTAGCATGATACATGAGGGATTAGAAGCAAAAATCAAAGTGGGAGTGTTCCTCTCTGATAACTTGTGTCTGAACAGGGGAACAAGGCATGGGTGTCCTATTTCTCCTTTGTTATCTCTGTTATATTTAGAACCACTGGCAAAGAAAATAAGGGCCTCAGAAATTCAAGGATATAATTCATGTGGTATTTAAGAAAACTTGGCTTTATTTGCAGATAAAATTATTTTGTACCTGATAAAATCAGAAAAGGACATCTCAACATTGTGGAACATTCTGGAAACGTTCTATTTTTTCAGGGTACAACATTAATGAATATAAAACAAGGGCTATAGGTGGAAATTATGTACCAACACATGAATTGTTTCAACAATAACTGTACTTATGGGGGACGTGATAAAATCAAGTATTTAGGAGTATGGGATTAAAAGGATACTGTTATGGCAGTTAAGGATATGAGGAAAGAGGCCAAACAAAAAATAATACAGAAACTGAGAAACTGGAAGCTCTTGCCTATGAATATGGATAGCAAGTTACAAGCAGTAAAAATGTTTTTAGTCCCCTTGGTTTTATACACAGTTCAGGTATATTTTATCAATCAGATCATAACTTATGGAAAGTAATTAATAAAGAATTGAAGGACTTTATCTGGGAGGAAAAGAGGGCAAGAATCAAGTGGGATAAGGTGATCCTTCCAACAGAACAAGGAGGTTTAGGATTACCTGATTTGAAGGGATATTTTACAGCTTCACAATTAAGACTCTTATACACAAGCAGAAAGTTACAACTCAAACTGGAAAGGAATGGTGATGAAGTGGGGGAGGGGATATGCACATCCTTATGAAGAAAAGCAACAGCCATACAGAAAGAAATTATGTATTGTTACTATTATGCAAAAAGCCCAGGATTTCTAGACACAAGCTATACAAAACAATTAAGAGAAAATTAGAGGAAAGAAAAATACTTCCACAAGAAAAATTGTCAGAAGCTTCAAATAAAAATTTGTATTCATTAATACAACAGATTTGTGAAAAACAGTATATAGATCAAGAAACCTTAATCTGTTTGGGAAAAAAGCATCTGAAGAAGTACAAAAATATAAACAACAAAACCTAGAGATATTTGAAAAGTATGAAAAAGATATATGGGCATGGGAAAGAAAGAGAGATTTGATATGGTGCAATATTTATGCAAAGTAGAAAGCCAAATTAATCAATGTAAAGAAGGCAGCCCCAAAGATATTTGAAGAGAAATACAAGCTAAGGCATCCAGATATGGAAAATTTCACAATAAAAAAAAAATATCACAAAGATGGAATGTAGAAAAGAAGATCAGTACAGCAGAAGTTAAAAAATAGAAGTTGAAGTTATGGAGTGCCTGCGAAGTGAAGGATTTGATGTATAAGGTCTAACACAGGTTACATCACAGCAGGATGGAATGAATCCCCAAATCAGAGAGAAACGGGAAGATCAGGAGACATCTGAAGAAGAAATATGGGCATGGGAAAGAAAAATAGATTTAATATGGTGTAATATTTATGCAAAGGAGAAAGCAAAACTAACTAATACAAAAACAGCAGCACCAAAGATATTTGAAGAGAAATACAGGCAAAGGAGTACAGACATGTAAAACTTTACAATACAAAAAATAAGAAGACAAAGAGGAAAAGTAGAAAAGGAGATTAGTACTGGAGAAGTTAAAGAAATAGAAACTGAGGTTATGAAGTACCTGTGAAGTGAAGGATTCAGTGTAGAAAATCTAATTCAGAAAGCACAGCAGGCTAGAGAAATGGCTATCCAAATTAAGAGGAAACCAGTGGAACAGGAAGCAAATGGTCAGGTGCCATATGAAGATATTTTGGAGCCTTCTACAGGAAACCAGTATAAATGTTCACTTGAAGCCAGACAGCAAGGGAAGGAACAAGAAACTGTGGAAACTCTGACGCAGTCAATGTTGAGGAGTGACAGGCCAGTGAGTTCCCATATGACAGAGCAATGGATGGCACAGAATGAAATTGGAGAGAAGGTGCCACAGGAAGATGCTATAGAATTTCTATAGAATGTCCACAGGAAATAAAAAACAAAAAATATGCCCTCAGTTTAGAAGAAAATGAGCTAAGAGAAGAGCTGCTTGATTTAATTGACATAGACAGACATATTAAGATCAATAAAAGAAATAGACCGCAGAAAGTCAATAAAACCTAAAACGTCAGACGTTTGATAAAACAAATGAACATAGTAATTAGGACGGTCCATAGAGATCCATGCGATATAACAGAAGTAAACAGGATATATTACTGTGCAGCTAAATTAATAACTGATAAAGTTCTACCACAAGAACACAAGGTAGTGAGGGAAAGGAAGGGGAGAAATCGAATGCCATCATGGAAGGATCAAACAGAGAAAACTATAAAGCAATTAAGACAAAAAGTGGCACTGTTAGAAGAATATAGAAGAGGGAACAGGTCAACAAACATACTAAGAAAGATAGACATGATAAAAGCAATGCACAGTATTACAGGAGACCAGGATCTATCATGCAAATAAACAAAAGATCTCAGCACAGGTGGAACAACATAAAAGATACGCAAATAAATATAAAGGAAAAGTTCAAAATAAGCCATTTATTGATGACCCAAAAAAGTTTTATTGAGAACTGGTAAACAAAGTAAAAGGAACTAAATAAAAGACCACCAAAAAAGAAGAAATAGATATTATATTTTAGAAAAGTATCTAAGAAGATCTATGAAGATCCTGTGGAACATAACAAAGATGCTAAATGGATAGAAGAAGTAAAAGAAAGAATAAAACATTTAAAGGTACAGGGTATAAAATGGGATGAAGTAACAGCCAGAGAGATTGGGAAAAAAGGTTAAGAAAAGCCTCTAATTGGAAAACCCCGGGTCCAGATGCAGTACCTAACTTTTGGTTAAAAATATTAACGTCTTTGTACAAAGATTTAGACATGAGTAAGCCATGAGTAAGAACTATTTATATGAGCACCCTGAACAGACACCAACCTGGCTAACAACAGGAAAAACAACAGGAAAAACAATGCTCCTACTTAAGAGTGAACCTACAAGCTACCCTAAAAATTATAGACCAATAACTTGCCTTCTGACGACGTATAAACTATACATGGGAATTTATGCCAATAGAGTTTATAGTAATTTAGAAGAAAACTCAATTATGGCAGTAGAACAAAAGGGCAATAAAAGAAAGTCATATGGAACAAAGGATCTTTTGTTGTGACATAACGTCACAGTGGAAAACTGTAAAAAGATGAAGAATCTATGTATGGCATGGATTGACTACAAAAAAGCATTTGACAGTATCCCACATTCATAGATAAAACAATATTTAAAAATGTATAAGATACGCCCTACATTGACTGACTACATTGCAGTGACCATGAAACAGTGGCAGACCACTTAGCAAATAAGCCATGATAAAGGACAAATTATTATTCCAGGGATAAAAATTCAAAGGGGGATATTCCAGGGTGACTCTCTGTCACCGCTGCTTTTCTGCCTTGCCCTTAACCCATTAAACTGTCTACTTAACAGCTTAGGCCATGGATATAATTTGGCTCCTAGAAAACAACAAAGTGTAAAGACTTCTCATCTTCTCTTTGTCAATGATTTAAAACAGTATAGCTCATCAGTTGAGGAACTGAAAGCACAACTGCAATTTGTCAAAACCTTTTCAGATTATATAAGAATGTCACTCCATCTTGATAAATGTGCAAAAGCAACCTTTAAAGCAGGAAAACTGCAGCACCAGGAAAATATCAGTTTGGGACAAGAATGTGATATAAAAAAACTTGAGCAAGAGAGAGTGTATAAATATGTGGGATTTGTTGAAGGATCAACAATAAAACATGAACAAATGCAAATAAAACTTAGTAAGGAATATTTTAGAAGACTTAAATTAATCCTGAAAAAAAAAAGGCATTGACATCTACGAACAAAATCCAAGCTAAAAAACAATTTGCTCTTCCTGTCCTAACTTAATGTTTTGGAGTGACTGACTGGCCCCAAAACACGCTAGATAGATTAGATAGGAAAACAAGAAGGATGCTTCATGCTCACCAAATCATTATAAAAAATCTGTGTATATCACGATTATATATTCCCCGTTCCAAAGGAGGGATGGGCCTCCTTGAAATTGATTACATGTGTAGATCTGCAATCGTGGAACTCCACACATATCTGCTGACCTCACAAGACCCAAACGTAGTGAAAGTTTTGAAACACGAGGAGAATAAATCTAAGATGACTTCTTTGCTTAATCTAGCAGAAGCATATCAGTGTCAATCAGGAATGGATATCAAACCAGAAGTAGATAAAAAATCAGGCAGCAAAGAATATAAGGTAAAGGACCAGATGAGGAGACAAGATATGTGGAAAATGCATAAATGTAACTGCAAGTATAGAAAACTTCTGGAAGAACCTCATGTTAATCAGAAAAGAATGCAGGAATGGTTAAGGACAGCCAAATTCAAACTAAGAGATGAAAGGTTAATATTGGTAGCCCAAGACAGTGGGCTGCATACACATTGGTTTACAAAGTCCATTGAACTTGTGGGAGAAACAGACAAATGTAGGTTTTGTAAAACAGAATTGGAAACAGTCACACATCTCGTTGCTGGTTGTGACATACTAATAGCAGAAGGACTGCACACTGAAAGGCATAGCAATGTGGCAAGATTGTTGCACTGGGGATTGTGCAAACATTATGGTAAAGAAGTGCCTGAAAAACACTGGAAACATTAGTCACAAAGCATCATAGAAAATGATGAAGTTTACATCAAATGGGATCATCCATTACCCACAGTTCAAAAGACAGAGATTAATAAAATGGATATAGTGGTCCATGAAAAGAAGACAAAAGTAGCATTGATCACTGAAATCGCCACGCCCAATGACTACAGTGTCTTGCGTACAGAGAGATACAAGACATACAATATCAGGATTTGCAGGCAGAAATGAGAACAATGTGGAAGAAAGATACCCAGACAGTTCCAATAGTAGTAGAGGCAATGGGTCTTATAAAAAAGAATCTACAGTCATATTTAGATATGTTACCAATACATGTAACTCTGTACGAATTGCACAAAGAGTCATTACTGGGCACATTGCGGGTGCTACTAAGGGCACATTTGGCTGACATCAAAGACTGAAACAATACTAATTTCATGAACTTTAATCATACTTTGACTTAGGAATGGGGTCCATTCCCATCATGGTATTAGAAGCCCAAAAGATTTGGAGAAATTAAAAAGCAAAAAATATTATATTCATAAAGTAGTAGAAAATATACTATGAACTAAGCTAACATGAGACTAGAGAAAACAGATTCTGCAGATAAGCGATGACTGCAATTAGAGGTACAGAAAATAGGCAAGTGGGGGTTGGAATTTACTGGAAGAAGTTGGCAAAGAACTAAGGTACTGGGAACAAATAGAGAGGAAAATGTAATAGAATGGGAAGAGACACAGACTGCCTTCCCTCTCAGGGATTGATATCAGAGGAGAGGCAAAGAGAAAGAGATAGGTGAATCCTAAGTGAAAGACTTGCACTGTTTGAATTTTTAGTTGAATCCAGAATAGAAGCTGGTGTTAAAAAAGGGAATATTAGTAGGGCACATAAAATATTGTATGAAAATGATAGGAATCAGTCAGAGAGTTCGGAAAAGATTGGGAATAAAGGTTAGAAAACCAGTTTAAAAAGAAAATATGGAAAGATCTGTGTATGGCTCCCAAATATGCAGTAAAGTCTAGAAGATTTAGGATTTTTTCCTGGAAAGTTAACAGTAAAACTACTGTAACATCTAAGCATTTTTCTCATCTGAAAAGTCACGTCCAATTTTCTGTTTTTTGTCATTTTATGTACAACATAACATATTTGATTTAATTGCTATTTACTATTTTACTGTTATTTACTACCTAGTTAAGTACTATTTGTAAGCTAATTTATGGTAATCTTTAACCTTGTTATAACTGTGGTTAGTTTGGAGCTTTTATCCCCGGGCCTCTACTGAAAATGGACATGTATCCAGTTAGACTAACCCGGTCAACAAATGTAAAATAAATAAATAAATAAATAAATAAAATGTTTGCACAGGCACTTTTATATCCCAAGCAGACTCCAAAGAATTTTTGTTGAGGTAGATAGCAAATGTTGGAGGTGTAATGGAGAAGAAAGAGCTACCTGGGAGTATATGTTTTGAAGTGCAATGAGTTGGCAGACTTCAAAAATTCCTTACAGAGTATTATGTCAGGAATACTGGGTGTGCAAATGAGTGTAAATAAGGACTTTTTGAGCTGGAATACAGAATATAATTGCTTAGACATAGTGATGCCTTGTTAGGTTTAATTCTGGTGGTTACCAAAAAAAGCTATTATTAGAAAATGGAAGTCAAAGTCCATAACAACCAGACCAGAAGTATTGACTACTGTAATGGAGATAAAAGTACAGGAAGTGCGATCTTTAGAAAAGTATAGGAGTGGGTTACATAAAAGATGGAAATTGTGGGAACAATACCTGCAGAAAAATCGAGAAGACAGGAATTGAACAATTTATGTAAAATTGGATTGATTATACTGTATAGTTCAATACATGTGGTGTATAATGCTTGCAAATGTGAACTTAATATGGTTTGACTACTTTCATATAAATGTAAGTTTGTCAATGTCACAAGTGATAATCCAATAAAGGTGTTAAAAAAACATTAACAGAAGCAATATGATAGTTAAGGATACTATAACTGCCATTTGAAAAATCCTTTAAAGTGGCAGTTTTATTACATTTGATTTAGTTTGATTTGATTTTGTGTACATAAGAAATATTACAGTATTGTGGTCACAGTGAAAAGGAGGTATGGTGATATTTAGCTTGGCATAACTGGCAGAGATGGTTCTCAGGTCAATATCCAGCATGTTCATAGGTTGGCACTAGGCTATTAGCCCTAGGGCCTATACAGGCCTAGCCATAACAATTCCCTGGATATTTCTTCCCACAATATTTACTTCCCTGGACCCCTGTCTAGCAGGGTGACTGACGTGATCCCCGGGCTGAATTTCCTATCTCCCATCCAATCGTATAGGTTCATAGGTAAGATTAAATCACCCCAGATGGGACTCAAACCAATAATCCCTGGCTTAGGAGGCCAATGCCTTATCCATTAGGCCACTGGGGCCTTCTGCCAATTGTTTCTAGTTTTACTACCTGTTCAAGATAGAAAACATTTATGCATTCTAGCAGGTTTTTATCCCCCCTGAATATACTTCTCAGTCAATGGAGGGAACATTTAAGTGACTGACTACAAAAGCATTTTGTGATGTAGAAGAAATTGCCTTGTAGATCTAGGATCCATGCCACATTAAGTAGGACATAAAGTTAAAACAACATCCAGGACCTCTGCATATAGGATATAAATAAAGTCAACCAAATGGAAGTCCTGGCACTTCATATTCTAAACACTGCCATGGACTTTGATTGCATTTGGTCACATATAATTTATTAACCATATTAACAAAATAGTGTACAACTTCCTCATTTATACAGGATGAAAAGATCTATTTAGTGAGAAAGTCTGAGCTACACTACCTGTCAGCAATCTGAAAAGTGCACCTGGACGAATACATGCTGTGGAAATCTTACTGGGGAGGAAGACTGAAATTAACGCTTGCCCTCAATCTGTTTTCCCGCCTTCATCTGTGCCTTGGCAACGAAGTGAAGCCCATTACAGTGCCATCATTCAAAAGTCATGATAGGCACAATCTGGACCAACTTGACGCAAAGCTCCAATTACTACCATGTTAAAGTCTATAACTAAATCTAATTCTAGAGCTCTGGTTACTATCCTATTACAAGCTGCAACTGGATTGAGACCATTACTTACTACCCTGTTTTAGTCTACAAGATTTAGAGCTCAAGTTATTACACTGTTGTAATTTGTGACTACACACATAACTCTAGTTACTAACTTGTTATTGTCCTCAACTAGATTTAGATATCTAGTTACTGCCCTGTCATAATTTATAACTAGATCCAGATCTACAGTTATAACATTGCTATAATCTGTAACCAGAGCTAAAGCTCCAGTTACTACCCTAAAGCTGCAGATACTTCAGAACTTTAGTTACTACCATTTTATATCTGCAACTGGATCCATACTTCCAGTTATCACCCTGTTATAGTCTGCAAGTAGATTCAGAGCTCCAGTTATTACCCTGCAATAATTAGTAACCAGATCCAAAAATCCAGTTACACCCGTTATAGTCTGTAACTTGATCTAGATCTCCATTTACTCCCCTGTTATAGTCTGTATCTAGAGCCAGAGTTCCAGTTACTACCCTGTTATAATGTGTAACTAGACCTAGAGTTCTAGTTACTATCCTGCTATAGTCTGCTGCTAGAACCAGACCTCTAGTTACTACCCTGCTGTAATCTGTAATTAACTCTAGAGCTCCTGTTACTAACCTGTAATAACATGTAACTACATAAATTGCTTCAGTTACCACTATGTTATAATCTATAAATAGAGACAGAGCTCAAATTACTACTCTGTTATAATCTGTAAACAGATCCAGAACTCAAGTTTCCACCTTGATCTAGTCTGCAATTAGATTCAGAGCTCCAATTACTACCCTGCTGTAATCTGTAACTAGATGCAGAGCTCCAGTTATTACCTTTTTATAGTCTGTAACTAGATTCAAAGCTCCACTCATTACTCAGTTATAATATTTAACTAGATCAACTAGATCCAGAGCTTCAGTTACTATCGGGTCTATATCATTTCATTAAAGTGACTACCCACTGAACACGTATTTCTCAAACTTAATCCATCAAACGCTAATTCCATCAAACGTTCATTTAAGCAAATTTCTTCCCAGGTGAAAAAACTTGTTGGCCATCACTGAGAAATTGCCCTTTTCCCCACTGTAGTGATATCTCGCAGTTGGCATATTAAGTCAGGGGAGGTGTGGGGGGAGCAGCCCCACATGAGTGGGTTTTAAATAATGTGTTTTTTGTGACGGTCACTAGGTTGATCAACTGTTTTTTTCCCCCTGGGAAGAAATTCATTTAAATGAACATTCAACAGAATTAGTGTCCGATAGATTAAGTTCAATGAATATGTGTTTGACAGGTAGTCGCTTTGATGAAATGATATAGATCCATTACTACCCTGTTACAGTCTGTAACTAGGTCTAGAGCTCGTTACTACCCTGTTATAACCTGTAACTAGATACAGAACTCCAGTTACCACAATGTTATAATCTATAACTAGAGCCATAGTTCCATTTACTATTCTGTTACACTCTATAACCAGATCCAGACTCTAGTTACTACCTTGATCCAGTCTGCAATTAGATTCAGGGCTGTGGTTGCTACCCTGTTATAATTTGTAACTAGATGCAGAGCTCCAGCTATTACCCTTTTATAGTTTGTAACCAAATTCAAAGCTCCAGCCACTACCCTGTTATAATCTGTAACTAGACCTAGAGCTCTAGTTACAACCCTGCTATAGTGTGCTACTAGAACCAGGTTTCTATCCTGTGATAATCTATAACTAAGTCTAGTTCTCCTGTTACTAACCTATTATAACATGTAACTAGATAAAGATCCAGTTACCACCATGTAATAATCTATAACTAGAGCCAGAGCTGCAGTTACTACTCTTGTTATAATCTATAACCAGATTCAGAACTCCAGTTACCACCTTGATTAAATCTGCAATTAGATTCAGAGCTCCAGTTACTACCATGCTAAAATCTATAACTAGAGCCAGAGCTCCAGTTACTACTCTGTTATAATCTATAACCAGATTCAGAACTCCAGTTACCACCTTCATCTAGTCTGCAGTTAGATTCAGAGCTTCAGTTAGTACCCTGCTAAAATCTGTAACTAGAGCCAGAGCTCTAGTTATTACCCTTTTATAGTCAGTAACTAGATTCAAAGCTCCAGTCATCTCTCTGTTATAATCTGTAACTAGATCAACTAGAACCAGAGCTCCAGTTCCCACCATGTTATAATATGTAACCAGATCCAGAACTCCACTTTCTACCTTGGGAAGGGATGTAAGTTGCTATGAGAGTCAAGCCTGCCTCTTTGACAATCTCCAGTTTGCACAATGTGTATGACAGGAATCCCCTCTGCTTGTTTATGTACTACATTACTGTTGTATTGTCTGTAGTGGCGGGATCTACTTTCTCCCAAATCTGACTGAAGGCTTTCAGGGACAGGACTGATGTCATCATTTCCTTCACATTTATGCGCTTCTTCCTCATTCCCTAGTTTCATGTACCTTGGTCTCACAACAGCCACACAGGCTGGATTGGAAGAATCTGCTGTAGTTAGTACAAACGTGGGCAAAGGGGCTCAGTAGGGCATTCCCAAGTTGAACAGGAGCTGGACCACCCAGCAGGAGATCTACTTCTTTAAGCAGGGGAGGAGGTGACTGATACATCTCCAGAGAGTGTGAATGTTTACACCATCTGCCATCTGCTTCTTAGGTACCACTGCAGCTTCTTCATGTACAAGCACACTAGAGACACCATCAGGATGTAAGAAAGCCTGGCATTCTCAGGTAATTCCCTGTCTAATAATGACTCATTTTACAAGGCAAAGTATAGGATCAATGAGCTGACCTTTTCCTGTGGTAAGAAGGCTCTCTGAAAGTCTGCGTTCAGCAGTGCCTATAAGAACATTGGGCTGACTTTTTGGGTGAGACTGGACTCCTTGACATTGAAAGAGAGATCCAGGTCCCTGAATTAGGTCATAATAACACTCAGTGCACTGTGTATCCTCCCAGGGTGACTACTTGAATGAGACAGTCATCCATATATGGGTAAATATGAATGCCCTTTGTCTTCCAAAAAGCTATTACAGAAACTGGGCATTTGGTAAAGATGTCAGATGCAGGTGACAACCGAAAAGGCAAGGAACTCAACTGGAAATGTTTGCTCCTGCTGCAAACTGAAGAAATCCTTTCTGAACTTTAGCAATGGATATGTGTAGGAAAGCATCCTTTAGGTCCAGTGTGACCAGGAAGACTTCAAGGGATATTATGAGGAGAAGCTTAAAAGGTTAGTTCCACTGTGACCAGGAAGGCTTCAGGGATTTTAAGGGGAGAAGGCCTTAGTGGATTAACAATCTGAATTTTGGAATGATATGGAATCTTTTACATGAAATAGATCCATAACAGATTTCCACGTGTCCTCTTTTCTTGGCACAAGAAACAGTCTTGAGTGGAAGCATATGTTTCTTCTGTTCTGGGTATTCTTTTTATGGCCCTAGCTGCAGGAGATCCAACAAGAGAGGCAGCATAAGGGTGAGATGGTCTTTGGAAACAAGACATATCTCCTTCTACTTCAAATACTTAAAACAATTGCAATTTGCAGCCTTGATGAAGGATATTCAGGATCAAGTAGTTCATAAGTTCATACATTAATACCAAGCTAACTGCCATTGTGAGCCATTTTAAGCCTAGCCCTGTTGGACTCTTTCCTCATCTCTAGCTTGTTCATAACAATCTGTCTCACTGCAAACATCAGGTCACTTGTGCTGCATCCTGATCTGAATCTGAACTGCTCATCTCCCATCATACTTTCTAATACTCTGTGTATTTGTTTATCAATCACCCACTCCCACACTTTCATGCAGTGTGATAAGAGTTTGATACATCTAAACTGCCCGCAGTTGTGAATGTCCCCTTTGTTCTTGAATGCAAGCACTAGTATGTACTAGTATGCTTATTCTCCTGACATCTGGGATATGTCTTTCACTCCATACAGCTAGGAGTACCCACTGAAGACATTTCCCCATATCTCACAAAACATCTTTATCCTACCTGCTGTGACCTCATCTGAGCCTGCTGCTTTCCCTGACTTCCATTTTCTTTAGTGCTGTTCTTACTTCTTCTATGGTGGACTCCTCCTCTGCTTTCATTATAGGCTGTGTCTGGGGCAGTGTAGCTTCTGTGGGATTTTCTTCCTTCAGAAGCTGCTGGAGGTACTCCTTCCATCTGGCTTTGATGTCCTGTGGACTGGTGAGCAGGGTGTTGCTCGAATCCCTTATGAAGGGTACCTGACTATCTTCTTTACCTTTCTGTCTTTGCCTTGCAACCTTTTTTGTGACATTTATGAGTCACTTTATAGAAGCTGGCAGAGTACCTATGATGCCTTGTTCTTTGCTACTGCAACTCCACTCTTAGCCTGTTTGTTAGCCAATCAGTATTCATTCATAGCCCGGTCTGTCTTTTCTATCTCCCACTTTTTCCTGCACTTCTTTCTTTTGATGACTTCATGGACTTCTGCATTCCACCACCAGTTTTCCTTATGTACTTTATTTGCATACCTGGCTCAGCCACATATCTGTTCTGTAGTCTTTGCACATACTGTTTTGAGGCACTGCCATTCTTTTTCAACATCACCTATTTCCTTTTCTTCTTGAGGTGCTAGAGCCATGAGTAATTCCTTCCTTGAACTGTTGTGCTTTTTCTCCAGTCAACTTCCAGGTCTTCAATCTGGTCTGTGTTGACCTTAGTGTGTTCACTGACCACTGCTGTGGGCCAGTTGTTTCACTGGGGATGACTTTGCAATTGCTGATTCTACCCCAATGCCCTTTCCTTACAAGGAGGAAGTCTACCTGACTTGCATTTTGGCCATTCTTGTATGTGATACTCTGACTGTATCTCTTGTTGAACCATGTTCTTGGACAGAAGTCTAGAATGGTTTCTCCTTCTTTATTTCCATTGTCTCATGTATATGGACACATACAGACCTAGGCAGTCTTCATATCTTGTTCTGTCTGTGCCAATATGCACATTCAGGACAACACCATTTCATATAGTTCGTCATTATACAGTGGGTCCTGAAACTGCTATCTGAATGCCCTCTTTTCCTCAATATCACAACCTTGCTGTGGGGCAGAGGCTGAAATTACGAATACTGCTCTGTCATTACAATGGAGTCTGTCACTAATTCTGATGATATCCCACACTGTCTTCTGAAGACTCTCCCACACCACAATTTGTAGCCTGTTCTCCTACTGAGTAGTAGACTCTAGCCTGTTAAGACTCTGGATCCCCAAGCCAAGTGGCTTTATTGTTGCCCTTCTGTCTTCTCAAATGGATATTCAGGATGTCCAGCTCCCTTCTTACCATCATGTCATCCACTTCCAAGGTCTGTCCTGACAGTGAACCTATTTTGGTAGGTTGATTGGTTTTACAACCAGCTTTTGCTTAACAGAACTGATCCTGCAAGCTAGGCAACTGGGCACAGCCAATAGCTTATTGATCCACGACTTTATGGTGGGCACGAACTGGCCAATAGACTGCCACAGTATGCAGTCTCTGTTGTCCTGTCTTGATGATACTGCACACTGCAGTAGATGCCCAAATGCAGTTTGGTCTATACGACTCTTCCTCCCATAGGGACACTATCTAGAGTCTGTGCTGCTACTCACAACTCCAGTCTTGGATGAGTTGTGAGATGGAAACACTTAACATGTTTTTGGGAGGTGGAAGAATCCCACAGAGACACAGGGAGGACATGCAAACTCCACACAAGAGCTGATAAGAGGTCAAGATCGAACCTTGTACTTTGCAGATGGGAGGGAAGGACCTTGAACATAATGCCAACTGTTTCCTCTGTTACACTAGCCATTCAACTGTATAATCAGCTCAGCCATTCAACTGTATAACCAACTCAGTAATCAAGCATATGTTGAATGCAGTATAGACTCCCTAAATTCTAATGTACTTATTCTTAGTGTAAGTGAGTTAATCTGATGAAATGCAAACTTACAAAGCAGCATCACACTGAAACACTAATTTACATCGACACCATTTTAAAATCTGGCTCATTCTCTAGCAATTTGAACTAAATTTCTATGTATGCATATATCCTTGTTTCTTTGATTTCCTTTTTATAAATTCGTAGATACAAACCACCTGGGCTATGCATGAGAGAAGGCAAATCACTATGTTTTCAGAATAACCCCCACTGAATACTGAACACAAGCCGCGCAAATTGGGTTTCCTGGAGAAACAAGGATGTCAGGGTCATGCAACATATTCTGCTTTCTGATCATGTCATACAAATAATTCTGAAAGCCTCCATCCAAAAGTATAACTTTTTTAGGACTGCTTTTTAGAGATTCCTCCACATATTGTAAATGATATTTAATAAGTGATTTACCAGCTGTGTAAGCATATGTAACAAATGCACGTAGCATGCACACAGCATCAAAGGAGAATTTGAGCTGCTACTCTTACTAATCCCCAATTAACTTAGTTTGGGCATTATGGCCCTGGAACATTACAATAAATATTTTGATTTATCTACCTCATTAACTCCATCATGATTCCTCAGCGGGGCTACAATTATTTCCCAGCAAGAGCTTGCAGAAGCTTCATTAGTGTAAAGCTTTTATCATATAAGATTACTGCTTTTTTGCTAAATGGGAACATTTCCCTAGTGGCTTGTGCCCCCAGCTTATTTCATGACCAGCTTCCTTTCTGTTAATGACATATGTTGCAGGGATGAGTCTCCTTTGACCCCCTCCCCCAATAGTATAGGAATGCCTCTTTGTTTAGCTGTTATGGCGGTTATACTTTGAGCTAGTTTCTAACTTCCTTAGCAAACCTATTTCCATTACAAGAACTGAATGTTTTGGGGCCTTTCCATGTTACAAAGTCACATATAAATTGCATACAGTGCCCACAATTCTGGAAGACCTCCCACTAAGCAAAAAAAACATTCACACCTAACACATTGATTTCTTTTCTAATGGACCTAGAGCACACCATGAGACTCGCCCAACTGTCTTGAACTCTCAACTAATTACACAAACACGAATGAGGTAGATATACGTGTGTCTAAGGTCATTTGTTTTGGTTGCCTAACTATTCTGCCATCCTGGACAGATGTATATACTTCCACACAGCCAAATTCTGAACAATATATTTGATACTGCCAATTAACTGATAATTTCAAGTTATGTGCTGTTTCTAAATAGTGATTCTTGCAGTTTAATTACAGAGTGTTGATTTTTTTTAAATTTATTAATTTTATTTACTGCTTGTTTTTTTTTTTCATTATTTTTGCTCCGTACTTTCTTTTCTTTGTAAAAAGTTAATAAAAATAACTTTGAAAACAAAAATCGCAGACTCTAAACTTAAGCTCATTCTTTTTCCAGATGATGATGTGTCTACCAGAGATTTGGCCAGTGTGCCTTCTCAAATGTTTCTTGTGTCTCTACTGAACTCTCTATCGACAAACAGTCCCACGACAAACAGCTCCATATAACTCCAACAACATAAAATATATGTTGGTTAGAACCTATGCCAAGCTGCTCTGTATTTCCCATATCTAAGGAATCAATGCCCCCAACATAATAAAACAAAAAAAATATATCATATAATTGAAATATCTAAGGCTGTAGCAGGATCCCACTCTCTCGTTCACAGCTGCATCAGTCAACTTCAATTCAAGCTGATTGCCCACTGAAAATGGTTGGTTTCCATCAGCTACATTCATAATATTATTACTAAAAAAATTGCATGAAATTGCACAGAAGTCTTTGCATCTGTCTAAGAAGACATAATATGCAAGCAACAAAAAACAGATTTCAGCAATGCACAGTGTGACCTTGTGATTGCTACAATGGGAAAGGCTGCAGTTATTCATGTGCCGGAGTGGAGTAGTCAGACCTAATCCTGGCTGCTGCTTCCTCCAGCACTGGTCAAATACAAAAAGAAATTTAATATGATCAGCAGATTCTTCCAGTTTTCTCCTCTGAATATCACTTCTGCCCCTGGAAAATAACCAGCTTCCTGGTTTCAGTCTTCCATAATCCTTATCTATATACAGTACTTTTGTATCTCAGGGTTTCCCTACATTCATTCAAGTCACAACAATGTAAGCTATACTTTCCTAAATATAAAATTCCAAAAAGTGTAAGTAAAAATACATGAAAAAATATTCTTTGCACAGGGCAAGCCTCCATGCCCCTTCCATATGGGGAGTTTAGCCCCCACTTTCTCCTATCTGATATATAGTAACTCCATAAGTGCATTACAGTGGAGTAAAAGGGAGAAAATAACAGCAAAGTGCACTTCTGGCTCATACAGTGAAATACACATCAATAATGTAAGCCCTGGTATTCAACTTTGATGCAAAGACCTGCAATCACACATGCTTCAACAAAGCATAGATAAGCCATACCTCAGCTACTAACCTCTGCTTACGTGCACCTGTGATGATAGGAGGTACTGCCAGCTATGCAGCAGAAGTACGGCAGTGGATGTGTAACATATGCCAGCACAGCTAGGTGGAAATTTGTACAGAATTACATGTTATTTGAATATTAAACTGATTTGCACAGATGCTGGTGTTGAAAAAGTATTTGTAAAGCTGCTTGTGTTAAAAAATGTATCAACAGTGTGCCCTTCTGGAAAGAAAAGAAATGTACATTGTAACTTTAAACGTATATATTATAACAGAGAATATTGGAAGAGAAGAGGTTAAGCTCAGTCCCAGATAGCTTTGGAAAATAGCTGAAGTTAAATTAGGCTATAAAGATTGTACCTTACAGTTCTGATTGCAGCCAGAGACACAATGTCTGTGAGAATCCTGGCTTAGTAAGTAGCTCTATAGGAGAGCTAGAGGTTTGAAATTATTTTATAGCTTCCAGAAGCTGCAGCAGGTCTCAACAAAGCTCCATCTGTGTGTATGGTACCGCACAGGTGCTAAAATTCTGGAAACTTCTAGTGTTGGTGATAGTGTGGCAAACAGAGTCAGATGGCTAGATGTGATGTCTTTCTGTAAGCTATCCCAGAAATAATATTCAGATGTTATATTGAGAAGTCTCTCAGTCATACTGGGCAGTCTGTTTCTTTTAACCTGACATAGAAGGATCCCTCACCTACTTCATCTTGCCTTCTTCTAGTACGTGAACCAGGGAATAGTAACTCTTTAGATTAGTCAGGACAAATAATGAGATTAGTTAAGTACTGTTTTTCTGTAACTGTGTGTGAATCTATTCATCGGTGCTATTTTAATATATCTTATGTTTGAAACTCGGGTGTTTACTGTAAACAGATATTTAGCATTTCTTGTTCTTTTATTATTTACTATTAAATTTATTTAAACTTTTCATTCTGGCTAGTGCTTTTAGAAAATAACTTTGAGAGTATTTACATATATTTATTTGGTGATAACTGTAGCCACTCCTGAAAGCCTGGCTGTTTGGTCAACATTACCATTTGTATTAATATTAATTTCACTCAATATAACTGGATACCCTTTTAAGAGCCTAATAGTAACTGACTGGTGAGAGTGAATCTACCTTATTGTGCGGGTAATCTATGCCAGCCTTTCCCAGGTGTGTGTGTGTGTGTGTGTGTGTGTGTGTGTGTGTGTGTGTGTGTGTGTGTGTGTGTGTGTGTGTGTGTGTGTGTGTATGTGTGTGTGTGTATGTGTGTGTGTGTGTGTGTGTGCGTGTGTGTATGAAAATTAAATCTCAAAGACTGTGTGTTTATATGTCAGCTACTTAGAGCAGGGACACGAAGCACTGGTTTCACAGATAGGGTGCTGCAGGACTTGGCTTGAACATTCAGCTGAAGACCTACAGTAACTCTGCAGCTGTGCCAGTGGTAAGCCTTATTGTGGACCTGGGGAGAGACAGAGAGAGAATCCCAAACCTCAGGCTGAGTGTGTTCCCTGTGTGCTCCTAAGGGAAATTGTGCTTGATGCAGAGAGTTCTGCATCTGGAAATACTGAGTGTATCCATTTTTGTTCCAAGTCAACTTCCCTCTCCAGTGTCAGTGGTGAGGATTCAGGCTCCTTGATTACAGACCCAGAGTGGGGACATCACACTACCGAAGCCCCATAATCCTGTCAGCATTCTTAGCATTCAATGGGCATCCTTACTCATGCACTCAACAAAATGAGCAGAACTGTTTTTATCACAAGACCAAAAGTCAGGTACAGTCCAACTCCATCCCATAAGCCCACCTGCATCAATGGCCCCTTTTCATTCTTAACTAAGTTCTTACCTTAAGCCAGTTACATAGATACCACAGATGTGTTAAATAACAGAGCTTCCTGTACAAAGAATAACTAGCCCAACAGGTAGTACACTTGTCTTTGGTGCAGAAGACTGTGGGATTTATTCCCCACTAGGTAGATGGATTCATTTCCCATGACTGGCACTGCAGTAGCAGTATGGGGGGGGGGGGTGCTGCACTCTTGAGGGTGCTGTTGTTCAGATAAGACATTAAATTGAGGCTCCATCTACTGAGTTGGTGGTAGCTCAGATGGAAGTAAAGTTCTCACAGCACTTAGTGAAAAGAGTAGGGGTAGCTGCCTGGTGCCCTGGCCAAATTTCTCACCATTTCAGAAGGAATACCACCTTTGGTGTCCCTTGAAATGAGGTCATTGGCCTAGTGGGAGTAACCAGGTCAACAAAATGTAAATAAAATAAATTCTTAGCTATTTTAAAGTAGCAGTAACTTAGCACAAAAATGTATTATTGTACCAGCCATTTTATATTGAAACAGCTTTCAAAATGAATAGAAACTGCATTGTACTTGCACTAGAAATTACTTCTGTACAACTTCCTCTCACCTTAAATCTAAATGATTCACAAAGCTGTATACATTTAAAGTAATGCCAGAATATGCTTCACATGTGTAATAACAATGTAATTCTGTATGACTTTCTAATTTTTATTATAGCTGTGGATCATGGCTGAAAATGATTAATTTAGTCAACCTTCTCCTCTGGTTACCAAAGAAAATAAATACAAGGCACTGGTGAATAAAGAAAACAAAAATCTCTGTAGACAAGCACTGTCAGGAAGAAAGAAGGGACATTAGTGTCAGGAAAGAAATAAAGAGTAAAGGAATGACTGATGGAATGACGAACAACACTTAAGGAAATATTAAGACGTATAAGTTAGGTTTTGAAATTCACATGTTTTAACTTAAAATGATTTTAGGTTTATTTTCCTAGTGAGGCTCAGTGACAGGAAATAATTTAACACTGAATTCCAACAGGGTTCCACTTGTAATAACAATGATACTTTATGGCTTTTAGCTGTAAATCAGTAGACAATAGCTAAGTAGTTGACTATAGCAAAAGTACACAGCATTATTCTGTCTGCAAAGAAATTATCGTTATTACATGTGCTTACATTCCTTTTCTTCTTTCCACAGCTAACCTTTGAAGACAATGTAAAACCACAATGGTAATATCCATCATTCTGAATGAATGCATTTCCAACACTCACAGTAAATGCATAGTTCATACTTTACTGGGGTTATTACATATTCGGAACAACTCTTTAGCTGGGGTTTAACAGATGTCTGTATTGAGTCTACTGCATCCTCTCAACCTCAAATGCAAGAAATCTGCACGAAGCCTAAAATAATGGGGGACAAAGGCCCAAAAATAGGGACAAATTTAAGTATTGCTCTTATAAACTTAGAAAGTTGCTAGCATAAAAGGTTATGAATTAGCATGTATTTTCTGAAGGATACAAAGTCAGAAACTCAAATGCACGTCGGTTTGTGAGAAAATCACATTTTTTGAGGAAGAAACCAAAAACATGAGGCAAGAATCTAAACATTCAGAGAAAACCTGAACAGTTGAGAGGTATGGCTACCGTCCAATACATGTATAAATGAAAAAGTCATTACAGAAGTTTTTCATACTTTAGACCTGTTTTATGTCAATTTTATATGAATATCTCCCACCTCACAGTGGTAGTTAAAAGCCACAGATTATTTATTGCCCCTTTTCCTTTTTCACTTCATCTTGTTTGCCTTCAGACTACTTATGCTGCCTTGTTTGCTTATGAGGTATTTATTTTATTTGCTTTTGTTGACTGATGAAGGCTGTTTGGACATTAAAACCATTTTCAGCAGAGCCTAGTGAGAAAAACTTCACAATACAGCACAGATAAAAATATGAACAATGGCAACAAATCCTGTAAGAGTTACAATGAAAAATACATCTTTATGAGAACACATAGAAATTGAGCAAAAGCTCCAAGGTATAACATTAAACAGAAATCATATATGCCTGCAGAATCTTAAGTACATGACTAAGCCCGGGATTCATGAAGCTCAGTGCAAGGCCGGCGTTAGGCTTGCGCCGACCATGCGGCGTGTAGATGGCGCAGTAGCACCAAATGCGTATTAATGAAGGCATGCTGCCGCCACAGCCACATGCATAGGAAATGAGCACGAGTGCATAGGGCATGTCGAAGTGCCGCACGGAGGCGTGGAAATGTCGGCTGTCGACATGCAACCTAAAATGCTTGAATATAACAATTTGCCTGCAATAGTAATCACACCTGTCTGTGTCTGTGGATACTGAAATGTATGCAAAGCATGCAAGACAGTTCTTGCGAACACAAAATTAAGAAGCAAACACAAATGCACGGTAGCGAATATCGAGTCTCCATCCCTCGAACAAATGACATTTAAAACCGTGTGCCCGTATTCTAATGCAATGTAGATAGTTATACCAAGTGGAAGTGAAATGCATCATGTTAGCGTGCCGCCAATAGCTACGTCTAGCCCAATGGTCAGGGTTACCACCTGTCCCACATTGTGAGGGATAGTACACAACTGGGCAGTTGTGTCCATACCAAAACCATTATAAATGTAAAATATCCAGCGACCGTATGACATAATTATATCCCACATTGCATGTAATAGTCACATACAACAGGTATGTCCGTATGTAGCATACCACATGCGACAAGAAATAGAATAAGCAAGAAAACTAAACAGAAGGAGCATATAAATCGCTACAACAATAAGCTAACATGCAGGCAGAAAACAAAAGTATTATCCGTAGTACTGACCATGGGTATGTGTTGTCCTGTAAACTCTGATTTGTGTCCAGAATATATCCCATCCTTGACATATGAAAAGGTGGCAACCCTACCAATGGTCAGAGCATTCGGCCAAAATCCACCCATATGCGGTCTAAGTCATTCTTGTCAGGATGTGTCACAGCTGAACAGGTATTACCCGGGTGTACCAACCATGTCATGAAAGTTAAGTATGTGTGTGTACCTATGTGCGTGATGTACCGCATGTGGAAGGTGAAAAATGCCAGGGTAGTCCACACAACCATACAGGTACCTGACATATGTAGTGTATGCAATGTGTTCCCTTGACTGTGTCATGGGCCATCAACCAAAGAAGGGATGGATGGAGTGTCAGGAATATGTGTGTGGAGGGGATGGGTAATGGTATAATCCACCAAGGTGAGACTGTGTTGGATGCACAACAGGTGAACTGGAGGTGTATGAGGGAGCAGCGGGTGAATCAGAAAGAAACACAAAGAACAAGTATACACATCTGCAATACAACCTAACAGGGCATACTGTAGAACACAATCACACAAACATATGAATATTAAAATGTGCGATACACATGTACAGAAATGTCACCAGCACATACCCACAGAATGGTCTGAATGGAACTGGCCCATCGAAATGCAACACACCTGGATGCATAATTGAATACCCATCATCCCCTCCACAGCACACAACCCGCCCCCATACCTGAACGTCCACCAAATCCAGCCATACTCGGCCTACTAGCTTGGCACAGCCATATCTACACATAGTGACCACTACTCATATGTAGTAGGCAGTGGCACCCTAGGCAGTGTCAGGATTGCAAACTATGTATCCCTTGCATGTAAAACCCTAACACATTTTCGTAAATCCAAAAGAATGGACGGTATTCGTCTTGTTCAATTTTTGGATATCCCTCATGCGATAAGTAACCTGTGTAAACATCAGACTTGGTATCACAACACGATGTCCAGTCCTGTAGACATCTGGACACAAGTTGAATGTGCAGTAGTGGTGCACAAGACTGTTCAGCCCTAGATGGTCATGCAGAACCTAGAACCCAGGATCAAACACCTGCCCGTAACGCACGTCTCCCCACATGAATAATCGAGAGAATATATTCTACACATTCGCATAGTGGCACTTGGAAATAGGGTGATTAAGGCGCTGAAGTAAACAGGGTACCTCCTGACCCACTGTGTGAGGGACAGTCACTGTTTGGGTAGGTGTGTCCTGACCAAGAATGATACAATGGCAAATGTCCTGTGATTGTAGGAAATAACTATGTACCATACTTCATGTAACAGTTGCCTAAAGCAGTCATATCTGTTTATAAAATAAGTAATTCATACAAGAAACAGAATAAGCAACTAAAGTGCTAAAGGAATAGGCTCTCAGCTAGGAAAATATTGAATGTTCTAAACCCTGCACTGACCGTGGGTATGTGTTGGCCTAAACAATCTGGTGTCTCCAGAATATATCCCATCCTGTACATAAGAAAATGTGGCAACCCTACCAATGGTCAGAGCATTCGCACAATAACTGGCCAGCCTCTTAATCACTCACAAAGTCAGTGACCTTTGGAGGAAAGGTGTTGAATGAGGATGACTAATGACAAGAATTAAGAGTAATAGACACATTTAACTGCAGAAAATAAGTAGTAATACATGTCTCCGAATCTGTCAACACGTTCCAAGTTAATAGTACTAATATTGTAGAAATGTCTGTGATTGTCCCTGATTTGTCATTGCCTTGTCCCTGTCACTGTTGAAATTAGTATCACAGAGGTCCGTAGACATATGTACACCAACCGTCACATTTGTTGACAGGACTATTGCATACCTGTAGTGAATTCATAAGTGATGTCCAGAATAATATTCATCGTATATATGAATGAATGAAATAAGTCAAATGTGAAGGGAAACACCAGTGGAAACCCCCCACCACCCTGTATTATTTAGTGGAACCACCCCCCACCCTATATTATGTAGTGCTGACCTGATAATGTGGTCAGAGGTGCCTAAACCCCTGCGTCTGTAAACACAGGTAGAATGTTAAAATCGGGACCAACTCTGTCCATGTGCTATGTCTGACATTTGAACA